>NW_022163093.1:0-3577 GCF_008728515.1 Papio anubis | reverse complement strand
ATTTAAGTTCTTTGTAGATTCTGGATATTGGCCCTCTGTCAGATGGGCAGATTGCAAAAATTTTCTCAGATTCTGTAGGTTGCCTGTTCACTCTGACTGGTAGTTTCTTTTGCTGTGCAGAAGCTCTTTAGTTTAATTAGATCCCATTTGTCTATTTTGGCTTTTGTTGCCATTGCTTTTGGTGTTTTAGTCATGAAGTCCTTGCCCATGCCTGTCTTGAATGGTATTGCCTGGGTTTTACTCTAGAGTTTTTATGGTTTTAGGACTAACATTTAAGTCTTTGATCCATCTTGAATTAAATTTTGTATAATGTGTAAGGAAGGGATCCAGTTTCAGCTTTCTACATATGGCTAGCCAGTTTCCCCAGCACCATTTATTAATGGGGAAAGGGAATGTGGTATTATTTCTGAGGCCTCTGCTCTGTTCCATTAGTCTATCTCTCTGTTTTGGTACCTGTATCATACTGTTTTGGTTACTGTAGCCTTGTAATATAGTTTAAAGTTAGGTAGTGTGATGCCTCCAGCTTTGTTCTTTTGGCTTAGGATTGTCTTGGCAATGTGGGCTCTTTTTTGGTTCCATATGAACTTTAAAATAGTTTCTTCCAATTCTGTGAAGAAAGTCATTGGTAGTTAGATGGAGATGGCATTGAATCTATAAATTACCTTGGGCAGTATGACCATTTTCACAATATTGAGTCTTCCTTTCCATGAACATGGAATGCTCTTCCATTTGTTTGTATCCTCTTTTATTTCACTGAGCAGTGGTTTGTAGTTCTTTTTGAAGAGGTTTTTCACATCCCTTGTAAGTTGGATTCATAGGTATTGTATTCTCTTTCAAGCAATTGTGAATGGGAGTTCACTCATGATTTGGTTCACTGTTTGTCTGTTGTTGGTATATAGGAATGCTTGTGATTTTTGCACATTGATTTTGTATCTTGAGACTTTGCTGAAGTTGCTTATCAGCTTAAGGAGATTTTGGGCTGAGATGATGGGGTTTTCTAAACATATAATCATGTCATCTGCAAACAGGGATGATTTGGCTTCCTCTTTTCCTAATTGAATACCCTTTATTTCTTTCTTCTGCCTGATTGCCCAGCCAGAACTTCCAACACTATGTTGAAGAGGAGTGGTGAGAGATGGCATCCCTGTCTTGTGCCAGTTTTCAAAGGGAATGCTTCCAGTTTTTGTCCATTCAGTATGATATTGGTTGTGGGGTTGTCATAAATAGCTCTTATTATTTTGAGATACGTCCCATCAAAACCTAGTTTATTGAGAGTTTTTAGCTTGAAGAGCTGTTGAATTTTGTCGAAGGCTTTTTCTGCATCTATTGAGATAACCATGTGTTTATTGTCATTGGTTCTGTTTATGTGATGGATTACGTTTATTGATTCACAAATGTGAACCAGCCTTGCATCCCAGGGATGAAGCCAACTTGATCATGGTGAATAAGCCTTTTGATATGCTGCCGGATTCGGTTTGCCAATATTTTATTGAGGATTTTCACATAGATGTTCATCAGGGATATTGGTCTAAAATTCTCTTTGTTGTGTCTCTGCCAGGCTTTGGTATCAGGATGATGCTGGCCTCATAAAGTGAGTTAGGGAGGATTCCCGCCTTTTTTTTATTCCAAAAAAACCATTTTTTGGAATAGTTTCAGAAGGAATGGTACCAGCTCCTCTTTGTACCTCTGGTAGAATTCGGCTGTGAATCTGTCTGGTCCTGGACTCTTTTTTGGTTGGTAGGTATTAATTATTGCCTCAATTTCAGAACCTGTTATTGGTCTATTCAGAGATTCAGCTTCTTCCTGGTTTAGTCTTGGGAGGGTGTATGTATCCAGGAATTTATCCATTTCTTCTAGATTTTCTAGTTTACTTGTGTAGAGGTGTTTATAGTATTCTCTGATGGTGGTTTGTATTTCTGTGGGATCGGTGGTGATATCCCCTTTATCATTTTTTATTGCATCTGTTTGATTCTTCTCTCTTTTCTTCTTTATTCGTCTTGCTAGTGGTCTATCAATTTTGTTGATCTTTTAAAAAAACCAGCTCCTGGATTCAGTGATTTTTTTGAAGGGTTTTTTGTGTCTCTGTCTCCTTCAGTTCTGCTCTGATCTTAGTTTTTTCTTGCCTTCTGCTAGCTTTCGAATGCGTTTGCTCTTGCTTCTCTAGTTCTTTTAATTGTGATGTTAGGGTGTCAATTTTAGATCTTTCCTGCTTTCTCTTGTGGACATTTAGTGCTATAAATTTCCCTCTACACACTGCTTTAAATGTTTCCCAGAGATTCTGATATGTTGTGTCTTTGTTCTCATTGGTTTCAAAGAACATCTTTATTCTGCCTTCATTTTGTAATGTACCCAGTAGTCATTCACAAGCAGGTTGTTCAGTTTCCATGTAGTTGTGCGGTTTTGAGTAAGTTTCTTAATCCTGAGTTCTAGTTTGATTGCACTGTGGTCTGAGAGACAGTTTGTTGTGATTTCTTTTACATTTGCTGAGGAGTGCTTTACTTCCAACTATATGGTCAGTTTTGGAATAAGTGCAATGTGCTGCTGAGAGGAATGTATATTCTGTTGATGTGGGGTGGAGAGTTCTGTAGATGTCTATTAGGTCCGCTTGGTGCAGAGATGAGTTCAAGTTCTGGATATCCTTGTTAACTTTCTGTCTCGTTGGTCTAATGTTGACAGTGGGGTGTTAAAGTCTCCCATTATTATTGTGTTTGTGTCTAAGTCTCTTTGTAGGTTCTAAGGACTTGCTTTATGCATCTAGGTGCTCCTATATTGCATGCATATATATTTAGGATAGTTAGCTCTTCTTGTTGAATTGATCCCTTTACCATTATGTAATGGCCTTCTTTGTCTCTTTTGATCTTTGTTGGTTTAAAGTATGTTTTATCAGAGACTAGGATTGCAACCTCTGCTTTTCTTTTTGCTTTCCATTTGCTTTGTAGATCTTCCTCTATCCCTTTATTTTGAGCCTATGTGTGTCTCTGCATGTGAGATGGGTCTCCTGAATACAGCACACTGATTGGTATTAACTCTTTATCCAATTTGCCAGTCCTTGCCTTTTAATGGGAGCATTTAGCCCATTTACATTTAAGGTTAATATTGTTATGTGTGAATTTAATCCTGTCATTATGATGTTAGCTGGTTATTTTGTTCCTTAGTTGATGCAGTTTCTTCCTAGCATCGATGGTCTTTACAATTTGGCATGTTTTTGCAGTGGCTGGTACCTGTCGTTCCTTTCCATGTTTAGTGCTTCCTTCAGGAGCTCTTGTCAGGCAGGCCTGGTGGTGACAAATCTCTCAGCATTTGCTTGTCTGTAAATGATTTTATTTCTCCTTCACTTATGAAGCTTAGTTTGGGGAATGGGGTATCCATCCCCTCAAGCATTTATCCTTGGATTTACAAATAAATCCAATTACCCCTAGACTTGTTATTTATTATTATTATTATTATTTTTTCTTTTGAGACAGAGTCTTGCTCTGTTGCCTAGGCTGGAGTGCAATTGTGTGATCTCAGCTCACTGCAGCCTCCGTCTTCTTGGTTCAAGAGATTCTTGTGCCTCAGCCTCCCTAGTAGCTAGGAC
>NW_022163092.1:0-3581 GCF_008728515.1 Papio anubis | reverse complement strand
TGGTGGCAGGTGCCTGTAATCCCAGCTACTTGGGAAGCTGAGGCAGAAGAATTGCTTGAACCCAGGAGCTAGAGATGGCAGCAAGCAACATATCTTTTGTTGCGACGTGACTCAACCCATAACAGTATGGAAAGGTTCTCTTCTCAGAGGTAAATGTGGCTCCCAATCTCCTCTACCCCAAGGATGATGAGGCAGTGCTGATTCACGAGAGTGGAAGCCTCTAGAGCTTGGGGCTTTCCAGCTGCTCTTCATTGCCCTGTGTGTTCCCAACACATGAACAGCACCCCTAACAGAGATTTGTTCAGTGACTGAATATACATCTGTAAACCTATAGCATGTATACAAGGATTTTGATTACAAATGGTTCTGTATTATATACCACTGTTCTGACTGCTTTTTTCACTTATAGCTTGGAAACTGTCTTCTGTTGGTAATACAAAAATCTGCTTCTATCTCTTGAAACCTGGGAATGCTCCCTTGTATGAAAGTATCCTAATGTAGTTAACCTGTTTGCTATTGACGAACTTTGAGGTGGTTCCTGAAGATGTTTTAAAACCATAGTATAGGGCTGGGCATGGTGACTCACACCTGTAATCCCAGCACTTTGGGAGGCTGAGGTGGGTGGATCACCTGAGGTCAGGAGTTCAAGACCAGCCTGGGCAACATGGTAAAACCCCGTCTCTACTAAAAATGCAAAAATTAGCCAGACGTGGTAGTGTGTGCCTGTAATCCCAGCTACTCGGGAGGCCAAGGCACGAGAATCACTTGAACCTGGGAGGCAGAGGTTGCAGTGAGCCGAGATCATGCGCCATTGCACTCCAGCCTGGGCAACAGAGCGAGACTCTGTTTCAATTAAAAAAAATAGAAATAAAAAAATAAAACGGCTAGGCGCAGTGGCTCACACCTGTAATTCCAGCACTTTGGGAGGCTGAGGCAGGCAGATCACAAGGTCAGGAGATTGAGACCATCCTGGCCAACATGGTGAAACCCCGTCTTTACTAAAAAAATACAAAAAAAAAATAGCCGGGTGTGGTGGCGGGCTCCTATAGTCCCAGCTACTCAGGAGCCTGAGGCAGGAGAATGGCATGAACCCAGGAGGTGGAGCTTGCAGTGAGCCGAGATCGAGCCACTGCACTCCAGCCTGGGCAACAGAGCAAGACTCCGTCTCAAAAAATAAATAAATAAAATAAAACTGGTATAAGCATAGGAAAAATGTATTTTGGGTTACCGCTGCTTAAAACCTTTCTAATTCTTTTTGAGATTAGGCAAGGCAAGGAAGCTGAAGGGGGAATGTTTAGGGAAAAACTCTCAAACTATGGTCTGCTCTCACCTCACAACCATCCTCACAGAAGACTGCTCTGCCCAGAGGCATGGGGGTTTATCCCCACATATTAAGCAGTGGACACCACCTGGGGGTCCTCTAATCCAGGGCAATTCAGACTCTATCTGGAGTGAGCTCAGATCTCACAGGTTGAGGGCTCAGTCCCCAAGACTGCACTTGTGACACCAGTCACAAGTCTCGGCACTTGTCACACCAGTCACAAGTCTGGGCCTCTGGAAGTTCTGAGCGGCCAGCTTAAACTTGGGATTTCTATGATTCCCCCTCTTTGGGTTTGATTAATTTGCTGGAGCCACTCACGGAACTTAAGGAAACCCATTTCGTGGTTTTTTGTTGTTTTTTTTTTTTTTTGAGACAAAGACTCACTCTTGTCCCCCTGGCTGGAGTGTGGTGGAGTGATCTTGGCTCACTGCAACCTCCACATCCCGGGTTCAAGCGATTCGCCTGCCTCAGCCCCCCGAGTAGCTGGGATTACAGGTGCCCGCCACCACGCCAGGCTAGTTTTGGTATTTTTAGTAGAGACGGGTTTCCCCATGTTGGCCAGGCTGGTCTCAAACTCCTGACCTCAGGTGATCCACTCGCCTCCCAAAGTGCTGGGATTATAGGTGTGAGCCGCCGCACCCAGCCATTTAGTGGTTTATAATAAAGGATATTGCAAAGGATACAGATGTAGAGATGGGGAAGGGGCACAGGGCTTCCAAGCCCTCCCTAGGCACCACCCTCCAAGAACCTCCACATGTTCGGCTATCCTGGCCCAGTCATTTTGGGTTTTTATGGAAGCTTCCATTCCCCAGGGCACAGAGCAGGACCCTTTCTGGGGAGGGTCTTAAGACCCACAATCAAAAGGTGGGCAAGATTAAAGTCCTGCCTTGGGGTGGGTGAAAGAACAAGAGAAGGTCAGAGAGATTGTTTCCTGAGGCCTAACCCAACATTATAACAAAAGACTGTAACAAGAGCTTAGGGAGGTACAAGCCAGGAACAGTGGAAAATACCAGAGGGTGGCCAGGAGCAGCAGCTCATGCCTGTAATCCCAGCACTTTGGGAGACCAAGGTGAGTGGATCGCTTGAGCCCAGGATTTCGCGACCAGCCTGGACAACATGGCAAGACCCTGTCTCTAAAAAAAAAATAAAAATAAAATATTAGCTGGGTGTGGTGGTGTGCAACTGTAGTCCCAGCTACTCAGGAGGCTGAGGTGGGAAGATCAATGGAGCTTGGGAGGTGGGGGCTGCAGTGAGCCATGAGCCACTGTACTCTAGCCTGGCCAACAGAGCGAGACCCTGTCTCAAAAACGAAACAAAACCAAAAACTGTAAAATACCACAGGAAGGTACCAACTTAAAAAAATTAGTTGTCAAGTGGATCAACCACTAAGGACTTACAAACCACAGCAAAACTTGCAGGGAGCCCAAACCCATTTTAAAGGTTCTCTGAAGAATCAGTGGATGTGGGGGAAGAGGTCTGGGTTAGAATCCACAGCTGCAGTGGAGTCCTGTGGTTCCTGTCTACCTGCCACTGGCTCCTTCTCATTATGCTCCAGGGGCTGGGGACGCAAATTCAAGATACAAGAGTGAAACTGACTTGACTCCTGCTTGCAGGGACGCTTCCTTTTGACGCCTCGGCTTCCAAATGTCATGCAAAGATAACAACTAAAGGACCTCTCTGGCTGGGCGTGGTGGCTCACGCCTGTAATCCCAGTGCTTTGAGAGGCAGTGGTGGGCGGATCACCTGAGGTCAGGAGTTAGAGACCAGCCTGACCAACATGGCGAAACCCCGTCTCTACTAAAAACACAAAAAGTAGCTGGGCGTGGTGGCGCATGGCGGTAATCCCAGCTACGTGGAGGCTGCAGTGGGCCGAGATGTGCAGCTTCACTCCAGCCTGGATGACACAGTGAGACCCTATCTCAAAAAAAAAAAAAAAAAAATCTCTGATCATGAATGTGATCTAATGGAGCAGCTTCTGTGTTTCTTTGACAGTGATCCATGGTCAGGGACAGCCATACCCAGTGAACACATGCATGCATTCATTTGCAACCAGAACAGTCTCTGTATTACCTGTGATAGACTACAATTTTTTAAAAATTCTATTTTCTTTTCATCTAATAAGTATTTGTTTCATAATCATTAAGAGTCATGACCTGCTGTTTGAAAAACACTTTTTTTTTTTTTTTTTTTTTTTTTTTTTGTAACAGGGTCTCACTGTGTCCCCCAGGCTGGAGCACAGTGGTGCAATCATAGCTTACTG
>NW_022163091.1:0-3584 GCF_008728515.1 Papio anubis | reverse complement strand
GGATTCCTAGGTATTTTATTCTCTTTGAAGCTATTGTGAATGGAAGTTCATTCATGATTTGGCTGGCTGTCTGTTACTGGCGTATAACAATGCTTGTGATTTTTGCATATTGATTTTGTATCCTGAGACTTTGCTGAAGTTGCTTATCAGCTTAAGGAGATTTTGGGCTGAGATGATGGGGTTTTCTAAATATACAATCATGTCATCTGCAAAGAGGGACAATTTGACTTCTTCTTTTCCTAACTGATTACTCTTGATTTCTTTCTCTTGCCTGATTGCCCTACCCAGAACTTCCAATACTATGTTGAATAGGAGTGGTGAGAGAGGGCATCCCTGTCCTGTGCCAGTTTTCAATGGGAATGCTTCCAGTTTTTGCCCATTCAGTATGATATTGGCTGTGGGTTTGTCATAAACAGCTCTTATTATTTTGAGATACGTTCCATGAATACCTAGTTTAGTGAGAGTTTTTAGCATGAAGAGCTGTTGAATTTTGTCAAAGGCCTGTTCTGCATCTATTGAGATGATCATGTGGTTTTTGTCTTTGGTTCTGTTTATATGCTGGATTACATTTATTGATTTGTGTATGTTGAATCAGCCTTGCATCCCAGGGATGAAGCCCACTTGATCATGGTGGATAAGCTTTTTGATGTGCTGCTGGATTCGGTTTGCCAGTATTTTATTGAGGATTTTTGCATCCATGTTCATCAGGGATATTGGTCTAAAATTATCTTTTTTTGTTGTGTCTCTACCAGGCTTTGGTATCAGCATGATGTTGGCCTCATAAAAGGAGTTAGGGAGGATTCCCTCTCTTTCTATTGATTGGAATAGTTTCAGAAGGAATGGTACCAGCTCCTCCTTGTACCTCTGATAGAATTCAGCTGTGAATCCATCTGGTCCTGGACTTTTTTTGGTTGGTAGGCTATTAATTATTGCCTCAATTTCAGAGCCTACTATTGATCTATTCAGGGATTCAACTTCTTCCTGGTTTAGTCTTGGGAGAGTGTAAGTGTCCAGGAAATTATCCATTTCTTCTAGATTTCCTAGTTTATTTGCGTAGAGGTGTTTATAGTATTCTCTGATGGTAGTTTGTATTTCTGTGGGGTCGGTGGTGATATCCCCTTTATCATTTTTTATTGCATTTATTTGATTCTTCTCTCTTTTCTTCTTTATTAGTCTTGCTAGTGGTCTATCAATTTTGTTGGTCTTTTCAAAAAACCAACTCCTGGATTCATTGATTTTTGGAGGGTTTTTTTGTGTGTCTATCTCCTTCAGTGCTGCTCTGATCTTAGTTATTTCTTGCCTTCTGCTAGCTTTTGAATGTGTTTGCTCTTGCTTCTCTAGTTCTTTTAATTGTGATATTAGAAAGTCATTTGTAGACCTTTCCAGCTTTCTCTTGTGGGCATTTAGTGCTATAAATTTCCCTCTACACACTGCTCTAAATGTGTCCCAGAGATTCTGGTATATTGTATCTTTGTTCTCATTGTTTTCAAAGAACATCTTTATTTCTGCCTTCATTTCGTTATATACCCAGTAGTCATTCAGGAGCAGGTTGTTCCGTTTCCATGTAGTTGAGCGGTTTTGATTGAGTTTCTTAGTCCTGAGTTCTAGTTTGATTGCACTGTGGTCTGAGAGACAGTTTGTTATAATAATTTCTGTTCTTGTACACATTTGCTGAGGAGTGCTTTACTACAGAATGTGGTAAATTCCCGGAATAAAGTAGTGTGAGTGCAAAGAATGTATATTCTGTTGATTTGGGGTGGAGAGTTCTGTGGATGTCTATTAGGTCTGTTTGGTGCAGAGTTGAGGTTTAATTCCTGGATATCCTTGTTAGCTTTCTCTGGATCTGTCCTAATGCATTTGGGCAGTGTGGTGTTGAAGTCTCCCATTATTATTGTATGAGTCTAAGTCTCTTTAGCCAGTCTCTAAGGACTTGCTGGAATCTAGGTGCTCTTATTATTAGATTTTATATATATTTAGGATAGTTAGCTCTTCCTGTTGAATTGATCACTTTACCATTATTTAATGGCCTTCTTTGTCTCTTTTGATCTTTGATGGTTTAAAGTCTGTTTTATCAGAGACTAGTATTGCAACCTCTGCTTTTTTTTGTTTTTCATTTGCTTGGTAGATCTTCCTCTATCTCTTTATTTTGAGCCTATGTGTGTCTCTGCATGTGAGATGGGTCTCCTGAATACAGCAAACTGATGGGTCTTATCTCTTTATCCAATTTGCGAGTCTGTGTCTTTTAATTGGACCATTTAGTCCATTTACATTTAAGGTTAATATTGTTATGTGTGAACTTGATCCTGCCATTATGATATTAGCTGGTTATTTTGCTCATTAGTTGATGCAGTTTCTTCCTAGCATCGATGGTCTTTACATTTTGGCATGTTTGCAATTGCTGGTACCGGTTGTTCCTTTCCATGTTTAGTATTTCCTTCAGGGTCTCTTGTAGGGCAGGCCTGGTGGTGACAAAATCTCTAAGCATTTGCTTGTCTGTAAAGGATTTTATTTCTCCTTCACTTATGAAACTTAGTTTGGCTGGATATGAAATTCTGGGTTTAAAATTCTTTACTTTAAGAATGTTGAATATTGGCCCCCACTCTCTTCTGTCTTGTAGAGTTTCTTGTGAGAGATCTGCTGTTAGTCTGATGGGCTTCCCTTTGTGGGTAACCCGACCTTTCTCTCTGGCTGCCCTTAACAGTTTTTCCTTCATTTCAACTTTGGTGAATCTGACAATTATGTGCCTTGGAGTTACTCTTCTCGAGGAGTATCTTTGTGGCATTCTCTGTATTTCCTGAATTTGAGTGTTGGTCTGCCTTACTAGGTTGGGGAAGTTCTCCTGGATGATATCCTGAAGAGTGTTTTCCAACTTGGTTCCATTTTCCCCCTCACTTTCAGGCACCCCAATCAGACATAGATTTGGTCTTTTCACATAATCCCATACTTCTTGAAGGCTTTGTTCATTTCTTTTTCCTCTTTTTTCTTTAGACTTCTCTTCTCACTTCTTTTCATTCATTTGATCCTCAATTGCTGATACTCTTTCTTCCAGTTGATCGAGTCAGTTACTGAAGCTTGTGCATTCGTCACGTATGTCTTGTGTTATGGTTTTTATCTCTGTCAGTTCATTTATGACCTTCTCTGCATTGATTATTCTATTTATCCATTCTTCCATTCTTTTTTTAAGATTTTTAGTTTCTTTGTACTGGGTACGTAATTCCTCCTTTAGGTCTGAGAAGTTTGATGGACTGAAGCCTTCTTCTCTCAACTCGTCAAAGTCATTCTCCATTCAGCTTTGATCCATTGCTGGTGATGAGCTGCATTCCTTTGGAGGGGGAGATGCGCTCTTCTTTTTTGAATTTCCAGCTTTTCTGCCCTGCTTTTTCCCCATCTTTGTGGTTTTATCTGCCTCTGGTCTTTGATGATGGTGACGTACTGATGGGGTTTTTGTGTGAGTGTCCTTCCTGTTTGTTAGTTTTCCTTCCAGCAGTCAGGACCCTCAGCTGTAGGTCTGTTGGAGATTGCTTGAGGTCCACTCCAGACCCTGTTTGCCTGGGTATCAGCAGCAGAGGCGGCAGAAGATAGAA
>NW_022163090.1:0-3587 GCF_008728515.1 Papio anubis | reverse complement strand
GGATCGGACAGAATGAGTTAAGGCTCCAGTTCCAAGGCCAGAGGCCACGAGGGATGCGGCTAAAGAGACTCCAATCATTAGCGGAAGGAATACTGCCCTTGCCTGGCGGGGGCAGGCAAGGGACAGAAGAGAGGATAGCTCAGCTTCACTGTACAGGGTGAGGCTGGGGACTAGGGAGATAGGAACGCATAGGGTAGTGTTGGAAGCCTTGAGAGTTTTTGACAGGGTGGAGTTGCACCAAAAATACCCGCCGGGGGGGGCAGTGAGATTTGGAGGTGCCGATCCTGTCCGGTTACACCAGGAAGCATTAGGGGTGGAGTAGCAAAAGGGGAGTTGTTGTTTATGTGGGTCTTGGAACAAAGGAACTTCTCCCAGGGTTCGGCCGGGAAGGGGAAAGGAGGGGGTTAGGTTAGAGGAGTAAAAAGGGCTAGGTAAAGGTACCTCAACCAGTGGGGGCTTATTCAATGCTGCACACAAGAAACAACGGGAGATATTGGGTACCCCGGCCATATGTACTACCTGGGCCCCTTCTCTGACTAGGGTTAGCCAAGAAAAACGGTTACCACTGCTCTGAGGCTTGTTATCTGAGTTGGCTGTGTTGTCTGGGTTGGCTAGAGCTGAGATGACCTCTTCTTATTGTTTGATGTTGAAAGCCAGGCTGACGAGGCTGCTTGTGACCCTGACATAGGCTCTATAAATCTTGAGTCGGGCTACGGGATAAGACTCGTAGCCATGTCAGTAAAGGTGAGCCTCTATACCTGATGCCCACCATGGGTCCCACGGGTCAGGAATGGTAAGGAAAAATGTAGGCACTTCTCTTTGTCCGTATGATCTGACTAACCGAACTGTTGATGCCGGTTGCTGCCACTTGGTGTATGACATGTCAAGGTAAGTAAAATGCATGTTACAATAATGATATGGACACCCGTTGGTTTCTACCCAGTAATTGAGACAGTTATATTCTACCTGATCACAGAGAAAGCATATGACCGGGTTCCACCAGTCAGGGCAACTGTTACAGGCGGAGAAGTTAAAGGTAACTTGACTCTGGCACCCTTGGGGCCAGCAGTCAACTGTGGCTAAGATGTGGGAACTTATGCGATTGTTTTGGGTCCAGGTCTCTGACAGAATCTCCAGCAGAATGGGTTAATGGGGGGAGTTCGCGCAGGAGTCTTACCTAGGCTCAGGAGAACTGGATAGCTGAGGAAGGTTAGGCAGAGGGTCGTTACTGGCACGCGTAAGTCATAGTTTAATAGGGGCAACAGCCTGAGTCATCCACCTAGAATCATACTGGGTGGGTGCCTTTTTCAGCTGGGACAGATGATACCAGGAGGGAAGGCTGAGGGGCTTGGCAGCAGTGGGCATGGTAAGGATTACAGTGTATGGTCCTTTCCACTGGGGAGATAAGGCTCAGTGCTGCAGCTGCTTGACCAGTACCAGGTCTCCTGGTGCTACAACGGCGGCGGGATTTTTAGGGTTTAGGGAAGCGGGTGTAGGGAGACACCAGTCCGCATGTTTTCTTAGAAGCTTGTGAAGGAAGGTTAAGTAAGGGAGTTAGGAGCCTAAGGGAGGGGAGAGGGCTGGCAGCTCCTGGAAGAGAAATGGGCGTCCCTACAGCAGCTCAAAAGGGCTGAGCCCTGTGGGGGCCCATGGAGCTGCCCTGAGACAAGTAAGAGCCAAGGGAAGGAGAGTTATCCACGAAAGGCGGGTTTCTAGAGTGAGTTTGGTTAGATGCAGTTTAAGGAGGCTGTTTGCGCATTCTACCTTACCAGACGACTGCGGATGGTAGGGAATGTGGAGCTTCCAGGTAATCTGGAGTGTGACTGCCACCTGCTGGGTGAGTTTGGAAATGAAAGCCGGACCATTGTCTGATTGGATGGTTCGGGGGAGACTGAACCTGGGGACGATGTGCTCTAGGAGAATAGTTGCCGTGAATTCTGCAGTCTCTCGAGTGGTGGGGAAAGCCTCAATCCATCCTGAGAAGGTGTCAACTAAGGTCAGCAGGTAGCAAAATGTTTTATGTCGGGGTATGTGGGTAATATCAAGTTGCCAATCTTCTCCTGGCTGGTGGCCTCTTAGCTGATGAGTAGGTCCTGGGTGTCTGAGCCTACTTTGGGGGTTAGTGGCCGAACAGGTGGCACATTGCTGATGTACTTTCTTAATTTGGGCCTGCAGTGAGGGAAGGTGAAAGATAACTTCTAGGAAGTTATACGTAGCCTTGGGTCCTATGTGGAGAGAGTGGTGTATGTTGGTCAGTATATGTACTGCCTGAGTCTGAGGGAGCTCTATTCGGCTGTCAATGAACACCCACCCATCCTTGTTTCGGGTAACACTGGGGTGGGCCATCAGGGTTTGAAGTTCCTGGGAAGAATATGTTGGGGAAAGAAAGAGTAAAGGCACTCGGGGAGGGGAGGAAGTGAGGGCAGTGGCCCGTGCAGTGGAGTCAGCTAGGCTGTTACCTTGTGACACAGGGTCCTTAGAATGCTGTTGGCTTTTGCAGTGGATGATGGCTACCTCTTTGTGGGCCTGGAGAGCATCAAGTAACCTCTTTATATGTGGTCCATTGACTACTGGCATCCCTTTGGTGGTAAGAAATCCGTGTTCTTGACAGAGAATAGAATGAGTATGTGCAATAAGGTAAGCATATGTAGAGTCTGTATAGATATTAACCCTCTGCCCTTCGGAAAGAAGTAAGGCACAAGTAAGGGCAGTGAGTTCAGCCTTCTGGGAGGTGGTGCCTAGAGGCAAGGGCCCAGTTTCAACCGTTTGGGTTGCTGTTACGACAGCGTATGCTGCCTGTCGGCGTCCATTGGGGGTTAAGACAGAACTCCCGTCCACGAACAGGGTATGGTCTGGGTGTTCTAACGGCTATTCGGAAAGAACAAGGCAGGCAGGTGGCAGGGTGGTGAGAACTTCTGGGCAGGAACGTGCGGGGGGGAATCGTATCCTAGAGTGGGCAAGAGGGTAGCAGGATTTAGAGGGGGTGAGGTGGTGAGAGTGATGTGAGGGTTTTCAACGAATAGCAGGTGGAACTGTTGAAGCCCGGATGGGGTGAGATGGCTGAGACACTTGTGTGTGATGAGATCTGACAGTCAGTGAGAAGAGTAGACTGTGAGAGGATGCCCTAGGGTAAGCTTGAGGGTCTCTTGGGTAAGTTCTGTGGCAGCTGCCAGGGCTCACAGACAAGGTTGCCAGCCCTGGACTGTGGGATCTAACTGCTTGGAGAGATAGGCCACAGCCTGGTATGCAGATCCAACCGGCTAGGCTAAGAGGCCAGTAGCTACCTTCTGGCACTCCTCAGTGAATAGATGAAAGGGCCGAAGGGGGTTGGGGAGAGAGAGAGCAGGGGCAGAAAGGAGACAGTCCTGAAGCTTCTTGAAAGAGTTGGCAACCAAGGAGGGGTCGGACAGTGGTCCGGTGGGTGTCTCCTTGGCAGCCTGGGAGAGGGGCTTGGCTAAGACCCTGAAGTTGGGAATCCAATGCCTGAAATACCCTACCAGTCCTAGGAAGGATAAGATCTCTTCCGCATCCTGAAGAGGTTGGAGAGTTTTGATGAGGCTCATTCTATCTGCCGTGAGGCTTTTCGT
>NW_022163089.1:0-3589 GCF_008728515.1 Papio anubis | reverse complement strand
AAAAAAAAAAAAAAAAAAAAAAAAAAAAAAAAAAAAACACTTAGAAGAGTATCTAGCACATAAAAGTTTTATATTTAAATATTGGGTAGGTAAAAGCCATGGACTCTAATACGTATAACCCCATTAGAGGGTAGTTATTTCTCATAAGTCTCCTGTGCCATGGAGGATAGTGGAAGTGAGTGAGGTTCTTTGTTATTCCTCTTCCTTATCTACGTGTACATGTGCGTGTGCATGTGTGTATTTTTATATCCACCATTTTAACAGTTGCTTTACAGCTCTTTGTTAATCCTCCTATCAACCATTCATGACCATATTGTTATCAGTTGATAGAGGAGTCTCATAGAGGTCACTCAGTGGCTCAGGTCACAACACTTTGGATATAGAGTTGGAATTTACATCCCTATCACCAACATCCAAGACTCATGCTATCTCCACTTTTCCCAGCCCCCATAGATACACACATACACCTGGACTTGATCCTCAAATTCTGTCTTATTGGGAAGTTTCTGGGAGAGTAACCAGATGACTCTGAACAACAAAGTATCCATGACAGAAAACAGGTCAAAAGGCCCAAAGTGGTTTTGTTAGAATGGTGGGATTATTAATTTTTTTCCATTTCTCTTCAAAGCATTTAATTGTTAAATATTCAGAGAACCCTGTAGTTGACATGAGAAATCTAGGTGAGGATCTGAAGTGGTGCTGCTGGCATCTAATTTATGAATTTTTATCAACCAAAGGCAACTGTAAAATTGATTTCCTCCTTCCTATTTTCTTTCCTTCCTCCACCTCTCTCCCTCTGTAATATTTCTTTCTTTTTCTTTCCTTCCTTTCTTCCTTTCTCCCTCTCCCTCTCCCTCTCTTTCTTTCCTTCTTTTTTCTTCTTTCTTCTTTTTTTCCTCTCTTTCTTTCATTTCTTTCTTCCTTCCTTCTTTCTCTTTCTTCTTTCAAAATTCTCCTTTATAAAATTGTATTGACTATATATAAAATCATATGTTTATTTTTTAAATCATCAGTAATTGGCAGAAGTATTTTTATGTTTTGTATTTGATCTAAGTCTGTGTACACTGTTTCTTGTTTAAGGAAGAGATTCAAATACTTCCCCCAAATGTGAAAACTCAAGTCTTGGCTGTGGATGGAGGTGAAAGCACAGAGGAAACAATACTTACTCTTATAGGTGACTCTTTTTTTTCCAAATCAAAAACTCTATACTGTCTTCTCCTGTTCAAACCTGGGAAGCATTGTAGAGAATGTAAAGATCAAGGAAAGGGTTTTAATTCCCAAATAGATCAAATTTCAGTTCTGAGAGCACACAGAACTAACTAAGGGACTGCCGGGGAGAGGCCAGGTGCCTTCCAGAGGAAAATGACCACTAAGGGGCTCCAAGCTCTAGATTACTCATTGGGTCTGATGATTGACCTTCCGAATCTATGTTTTGAGCATGGATTCTGTAGCAGAATGATCCATACTGCTGCCTTTGGTACCTCATATATCTAACATTGATTCTGTTCTCTTATAGGGGACACACACTAATCAAAACTTTTTGTCTGGTCAGAATCTCCTTATCCTTCCTGTTCTTAGGGATCTTCCACCCATTGCATTATGGTAGGTGAAACTGACTTGCATTTAGAAAGTGAAGAATTGTACTTGCACTGCTGGGCCATTTTACCAATAATATCCACCTATCCAGACTCCTGAATTTTGGAACCAATGATGCAACAAAGGAGACAGAATGAGAATTTGTACAATCCTGGAACCGCAGCAACACCATCAGACACTTTCTACAGTTGGCAAAGGCAGGGGTTCCCAGGTTGTGTGTCTGGTGCCAGTGCTCAGTGGCATCACCAGGTGAGCTCTAGGCCATGATTTTAGATGCTTCAACCTAAAACTCTTGTGTCTCTGCCTATTATCTAGCCTGCATCTCTGTCAACTCCATGAGCTACACCAGTCAGAGTCTTTTCTGGTACTTGCCATGGATAATCTGACCAGTTCATATATCCACCTCCTAGTTTGGCCAGTTTAGTCTCAAATCCTTTCCAGTTATTTCTTTGACCTTTCTTTTACCTTCATTCAATCCATTTCCAATTTCATTAGTCAAGATATGTTATGACCCTTTACAATTGAGTGATTTTTCCATTAGAAGACTTAGAAGACTGGCTGGGAACCTTATCAATTCTTCCAACATGAGTAGCAGTGATGTATTAGTCAGGGTTCTCTAGAGGGACAGAACTAATAGGATATATTTATGAGTTTATTAAATAGTATTGACTCATGTGATCACAAGGTCCCACAATAGGCCATCTGCAAGCTGAGGAGCAAGGAAGCCAATCCGAGTCCCAAGGCTGAAGAACCTGGAGTCTGATGTTCGAGGGCAGGAAGCATCCAGCACAGGGGAAACATGAGGCCTGGGAGGCTAAGCAAGTCTAGCCTTTTCACGTTTTTCCTTCCTGCTTTATGTTCGCTGGCAGCTGATTAGATAGTGCCTGCCCAGATTAAGGGTGGGTCTTCCTTCTCCAGCCCACTGACTCAAATACTAAACTCCTTTGGCAAAACCCTCAGAGACACACCCAGGATCAATACTTTGCATCTTTCAATCCAATCAAGTTGACACTCAGTATTAACCATCACAGGCAATAATAGCTAACACTTACAGTGAGTGTACCATTTTCTATGTACTTTCAGTTATTATATCACATATTCTTGAGGAAAATAAATATGGACTATTTACTATAGCTATACCAATTTTACTGATTAGGAAATGTGCCTGAAAGAATGACATAACTGTCCAGTGTGCACAAGCAAGTACGTGGCAGAGATAAAAACCAAATCCAACTCTGTCTGCCTTCAGTGACTGAATGCAAACCATTTCATGCACATCCCTTTTGGGGCCTTGACAAGCTGTTGCACTTCAGCCAGAGTTAACTGGGTCAGGTTATTAAATCAATGACTAGAGAAACATTTCATCTAAGTTTGAAAAGGCCAATAAGAAAAAATCACCTGAATCCAAGAGATTGTTAAATCATATTCTACAATGATTAAAATATTTTCTCTTCTCTTAGAGACAGAAGAAAAGCTGGAATAATGAACATGTCTTTGTAGTTTCAAAATTCGAGAAATGAGCAATTTAGAGAAAAAAAAAGAATCTCTTGCTCAAGGTGTCAGGGTCTCTCTCAATATTTCCATTGGACAATGTGACTTTGCCAGACCCTGGGGCAGCCTGCTCGCACCAATTTCTGTCAATTCAAAATTGAAAGCTATTCTAATCAGTACATTTTTTGAGTGCCTAAAGAAGCATTATAGGTCAGCAAGTTTAATTCAAAAGATGATTTCTCATTTAAATGATCTGAATGGGAAAAATATATATTTTCCCCCTGTCCAATGGGATCCTGATGAGACAGACACAGAATTATCAGTGGAGAAATTCTTTCCAAGCAGCAAAGACATCTGTGGACCCTTAGTTGTTCCTTTAAAGCATTTAATTGTTAAATATTCAGAGAACCCTGTAGTTGACATGAGAAATCTAGGTGAGGATCTGAAGTGATGCTGCTGGCATCTAATTCATGAATTTTTATCAACTAAAGACAACTGTAAA
>NW_022163088.1:0-3593 GCF_008728515.1 Papio anubis | reverse complement strand
ATCACAAAGAACTTTCTCAGAAAGCTTCTTTCTAGTTTTTATCTGAGGATATTTCCTTTGTCACCATAGGCTTCAAAGCACACCCAAATATCCTATTTCAGATTCCACGTAAACTGTGTTAAGAAACTGCTGCAAGTTGAACCAGCCTTGCATCCCAGGGATGAAGCCCTCTTGATCATGGTGGATAAGATTTTTGATGTGCTGCTGGATTCGGTTTGCCAGTATTTTTGCATTAATATTCATCAGGGATATTGGTCTAAAATTGTACTTTTTTGTTGTGTCTCAGCCAGGCCTTGGTATCAGGATGATGTTGGCCTCATAAAATGAGTTAGGGAGGATTCTCTCTTTTTCTATTGATTGGAATAGTTTCAGAAAGAATGGTACCATATCCTCCTTGTACCTCTGGTAGAATTCAGCTGTGAATCCATCTGGTCCAGGACTGTTTTTGATTGGTAGGCTATTAATTATTGCCTTAATTTCAGAGTCTGCTATTGGTCTATTCAGGGATTCAACTACTTCCTGGTTTAGTCTTGGGATAGTGTAAGTGTCCAGGAAATTATCCATTTCTTCTAGATTGTCTAGTTGATTTGTGTAGAGGTGTTTATAGTATTCTCTGATGGTAGTTTGTATTTCTGTGGGGTTGGTGGTGATATCCCCTTTATCATTTTTTATTGCATCTATTTGATTCTTCTCTCTTTTCTTCTTTATTAATCTTGCTAGTGGTCTATCAATTTTGTTCACCTTTTCAAAAAAACAACTCATGGATTCATTGACTTTTAGGAGGTTTTCTTGTGGCTCTATCTCCTTCAGTTCTGCTCTGATCTTAGTATTTCTTGCCTTCTGCTAGCTTTGGAATGTGTTTGCTCTTGCTTCTCTAGTTCTTTTATTGTGATGTTAGAGTGTCAATTTTAGATCTTTCCAGCTTTCTCTTGTGGGCATTTAGTGCTATAAATTTCTCTCTACACACTGTTTTTAATGTGTCCCAGAGATTCTGGTATGTTGTATCCTTGTTCTCATTGTTTTTAAAGAATATCTTTATTTCTGCCTTCATTTCATTATGTATCCAGTAGTCATTCAGGAGCAGGTTGTTCAGTTTCCATGTAGTTGAGTGGTTTTGATTGAGTTTCTTAGTCCTGAGTTCTAGTTTGATTGCACTGTGGTCTGAGAGACAGTTCGTTATAATTTCTGTTCTTGTACATTTGCTGAGGAGTGCTTTACTTCCAATTATGTGGTCAATTTTGGAACAAGTGCGATGTGGTGCTGACAAGAATGTATGTTCTGTTGATTTGGGATGGAGAGTTCTGTAGATGTCTATTAGGTCCGCTTGGTACAGAGTTGAGCTCTATTCTTGGATATCCTTGACAACTTTCTGTCTTGTTGATCTGTCTAATGTTCACAATGGGCTGTTAAAATCTCCCATTATTATTGTATGGGAGTCTAAGTCTCTTTGTAAGTCTCTAAGGAGTTGCTTTATGAATCTTGGTGCTCCTGTATTGGGTGCATATATATTTATAATAGTTAGCTCTTCCTGATGAATTGATCCCTTTGCCATTATGTAATGGCTTTCTTTGTCTCTTTTGATCTTTGATGGTTTAAGTTTGTTTTATCAGAGACTAGAAATGCAACCCCTGCTTTTTTGTTTTGTTTTGTTTTCCATTTGTTTGGCATATCTTCCTTCATCCCCTTATTTCAGCCTATGTGTATCTCTGCGTGTGAGATGGGTCTCCTGAATACAGCAAACTGATGGGTCTTTACTCTTTATCCAATTTGCCAGTTTGTGTCTTTTAATTAGAACATTTAGTCCATTTACATTTAAGGTTAATATTGTTAAGCATGAACTTGATCCTGTCATTATGATATTAGCTCGTTATTTTGCTCGTTAGTTGATGCAGTTTCTTCCTAGCATCGATGGTCTTTACATTTTGGCATGTTTTTGCAGTGGCTGGTACCAGTTTTTCCTTTCCATGTTTAGTGCTTCCTTCAGGATCTCTTGTAAGGCAGGCCTGGTGGTGACAAAATCTCTAAGCATTTGCTTGTCTGTAAGGATTTTATTTCTCCTTCACTAAAGAAACTTAGTTTGGCTGGATATGAAATTCTGGATTGAGAATTCTTTTCTTTAAGAATGTTGAATATTGGCCTCCACTCTCTTCTGGCTTGTAGAGTTTCTGCCGAGAGATCTGCTGTTAGTCTGATGGGCTTCCTTTTTTGGGTAACCCGACCTTTCTCTCTGGCTTCCCTTAACATTTTTTTCCTTCATTACAACTTTGGTGAATCTGACAATTATGTGTCTTCGAGTGGCTCTTCTCGAGGAATATCTTTGTTGTTTTCTCTGTATTTCCTGAATTTGAATGTTGGCCTGCCTTACTAGGTTGGGGAAGTTTTCCTGGATGATATCCTGAAGACTGTTTTCCAACCTGGTTCCATTTTCCCCCTTACTTTCAGGCACCCCAGTTTCAGATGTAGATTTGGTCTTTTCACATAATCCCATACTTCTTGAAGGCTTTATTCATTTCTTTTTCCTCTTTTTTCTTTAGACTTCTCACTTCATTTCATTCGTTTGATCCTCAATCGCTGATACAATAACGTACGTAATCCAGCATATAAACAGAACCAAAGACAAAAATCACATGATTTTCTCAATAGATGCAGAAAAGACCTTTGAGAAAATTCAACAGCCCTTCATGCTAAAAACTCTCAATAAACTAGCTATTTATGGAACATATCTCAAAATAATAAGAGCTATTGATGACAAACCCACAGCCAATATCATCCTGAATGGCCAAAAACTGGAAAAATTCCCTTTGAAACCTGGCACAAGGCAGGGATGCCCTCTCTCACCACTCCTATTCAACATAGTGTTGGAAGTTCTGGCTAGGGCAATCAGGCAAGAGAAAGAAATAAAGGGTATTCAGTTAGGAAAAGAAGAAATCAAATTGTCCCTGTTTACAGATGACATGATTGTATATTTAGAAAACCACATCATCTCAGCACAAAACCTTAAGCTGACAAGCAACTTCAGCAAAGTCTCAGGATACAAAATTAATGTGCAAAAATCACAAGCATTCGTATACACCAGTAAAAGACAAACAGAGAGCCAAATCATGAATGAACTTCCATTCACAATTGCTTCAAAGAGAATAAAGTACCTGGGATTCCAACTCACAAGGTATATAAGGAACTCTTCAAGGAGAACTACAAACCACTGCTCAGTGAAATAAAAGAGGACACAAACAAATGGAAGAACATACCATGCTCATGCATAAGAAGAATCAATATTCTGAAAATGACCATACATCCCAAGGTAATTTACAGATTAAATGCCATCCCCATCAAGCTACCAATGACTTTCTTCACAGAATTGGAAAAAAACTGCTTAAAAGTTCATAGGGAAATAAAAAAGACCATGCATTGCCAAGACAATCCTAAGTCAAAAGAACAAAGCTGGAGACATCACGCTACCTGACTTCAAACTATGCTACAAGGCTACAGTAAACAAAACAGCATGGTACTGGTACTAAAACAGAGACATAGACCAATGGAACTGAACAGAGCCCTCAGAAATAATACCACACATCTACAGCCATCTGATCTTT
>NW_022163087.1:0-3596 GCF_008728515.1 Papio anubis | reverse complement strand
TGTTTTTGCAAAGTATTCTTTGAGATGCTTGAATTTAAGATATCCTTCCTATTTCCTATGAAACTTAATAATAAATTGTTAAGAAGTCTACAAGTGTGATTTTAAAGAATCTCATAATCTGTTGCCTTACATAGTTATAAATTGTGAAATCTTGTAAAAATATTTTCAATCAGAAAAGGACTTTGAAATTACTCTATATTACCTCTAGACTTAAAGAATAATATTTCTAATTCTGATTAGAAACCTCCCTTTCTTATCTGCTGACACATTATGCCAAGGCTTTGACAACAGCAGACAAAGCTGGTCACTCCACAGTGGACACGGATCAGAAGGTGTCACAGCCACCTCCATTCAGATCTAGGTGTGCAGCAGGCCTCTGCCTCTGTGTGTCTCTAACATGATCCATGATCACCTGAATGAGGGAGGACTTATGCAGGTGGGGTTTATTATGGATGTGTCTCCTGTTTCTGATGCGGTTAGTTTGGGGTCCACAGAATTGGGAGCAACTGTATTATTCATAAGACTTGGGAAGAGAGTCTTAGAAGTGAAATTGTTTGTGTTCATGACCCTGGAGTCAGTGTTTGGGGTGGACACTGTGATCTGATTTGTAGGGGATTGGAAAGACTTGCAGCCTGAGCAAGGAAAAGAGATGGCCACGGGGCGGGGAGGGGGGCAGTCGTACACATGACTTTATTGGGTGAGACTTTCACAGGTTTGCAGAGACAAGTCCCTCCCAGCAGGAATCTGTGCAGAGAATAAGGTGCCAGGGTTGCTTCTCAAAGCGATGGGAACTGGACAAGGGGTTGTGTGCCTAGGGGACGCCACAAAGCAGCACAGTGGGGAGTTTCTGGTTTAAGCTTTTCATAACTGTGGTTTATCTTATTGCTAGCAGATGTGGTTGAAATTTTCTGGACATGAAAAGTAAGTATTTTCTGAAAACGCTAAAAATATTCATCTTTGGGCTGTTTTTAAAATAATTACATCATAAAATTTGAGCTTGAAAGAGGCCATTAAGAAGTGAACACAGTTTTGAAATAAACAACATAGGGGACAGGATGGACACACAGATCGTCTTTAGCTCATTTATATATAGCTCTGTTTCCAATTCTGTAGACTTTGTTCTACAGACTGTATTAGTCCAAATTGTCCAAACCAACACTACCACGGATGAGGCTGAGAAACACAGAGACCTGTTCCCCACCTGGGGCGCCATGAAGGTTCTTTTTGATTGAAGGGGAGAGTTTCTCTTTGGTTGAGAATCAAGACCAAGCCACTCACTGAGCATCCCTTGGTGAAGTTGCAGGTCCTGTGACTGGATTCCTGGCTGCAAGGCACCTGTGGTTGAAGCTGTCTGTATGATCTCACCACCTGTAAATTGTCACTCAATGGAGCATAGATTCACAGATAAATATTCTGGAACACAGAGAGCTCAGGGAATGAAGGCTCCGTGAATGTGTATCTTCTGCTTCTGAGAATCCATCTCTCCAGCACTGGACGAAACAGGGTTGTTTGTATGTTGCACCTTCAGGCCCTGTTTTAGACCTCTCTAAGCTGAACCTCTAATGTTTGAGTTATTGTTCTTTACTTTTTCTTGGAAAAAATGTTTGGAAATCCTATAAAACTATGCACACAGCGGTGGGATTAAGTGGTGAGCCTTGCCTCTGTTCTTGTTAATGTTTTTGTAGAGCCCACCTCACCTACCAACAAACTGCACAAAGTGAAGCAATGATTCTGTTTCCTTCCTGAGCATTCTGTGTCGTCACTTCAATCTCTGTCTCTGTCTTCAATTCGACTTCTCTTCTGCAGGCTTTGTTAAAATGTCTGCCTATCTCTATCTTATAAGGACAATCGTGATATCCTTATAAGATAGAGATAGGCAGACATTTAACAAAGACTTTTTATTGGCCCACCTGGGCCAGGGCCCACTTGGTCAATACAGGATAATCTGCCCATTTCATTAATGCCCTTAATTTACATGTTCAATTACATTCTGATGAGAAAGCAAAATGGGCTAAAAATGTCATCCTCAAGGAAACATTCATGTTTAATACACAGAAACTGAAGATGAAGTCTGAGTTCTCCTTTCTCATGAGAGAGTTGGAAAAGCAGGAGGAAGAGGAGCAAAGCTGGATCCCCGTGTCCCCGAGGGCCTCCTGAGGCTGCTCCTGCTCAGAGAGTGGGGAAGGTGGATGAGTCAGCTTGCGCTGCCACACCAAAAACACTGGACTGGATGGCGTAAACCACAGGATTTCATTTTCACATTTCTGGTGCCTGGAATATCGCAGATCGATGTCCAGCAGGGTTTGTTTTCTGGTAAAGGCGTTCTTTCTGGTTTGCAGATGTCACCTTCTCACCATGTCTTCACACAGCCTTTCCATAGAACAGAAGGCTGTTAGAGAAAGAGAGGAAAACGGAGAGCTCTACAGATCTTATAAAAACATGAATCCTGCTGGATCAGAGACTCCCCATTATGACCTCAATTACATCTTTAGAGGTCCTAATTTCTACAGTCACATTAAAATTAGGGTTTCAATGTGAATCTGAGGACACAATTGAGTCCATAGCAAGTGGGACACAGCCAAGACTGTGCTTCCGGTCTCAGAGCACGGGGCAGGTTCCAGGTTCCCACAACTCAGCACACGGGTGGTTCCTCCCAGGTGCCATGGTCACTGGGAAGATTTGACGCTAACTCTAGGGCTCCCTGTTGATAATGGGACACCAGCACTTCTACTTTCCTAGTGTTCCTAAGACCATGGCATTGTCTTTTGTTTATTGTGGAGTGTGTTTGCCATCTTCAGGCAGGTCTTTGACATAGCAACTTACAGGACATTTGATTCTGTGATTATGAAAATTAATTATTGATTAATTAACCACAAATAATAAATTAAGCGATACATTTATTCAGAAAAGAGGAGGGACAAATGATGAGCTTAAAAAAAAAAACAGAATGTCTTAAGAAGACATATTCCTTCAAACAAGAACAGCTAGAGTCACAGATTTTTAAACAAATGACTTTTTAGCAGCAATTATGAAATAGTAAATGACAACTTCAAATAAGCTACCACATATATAAGTTTATAGTCAAAATTATTTTCAAGAATCATGTAAACACATTTTCAGATTAAAACAAACAACAAAGGTGGGTTTATCAGCAGATCCACTTACTGGGAAATTTCTCAAATCTGTGATTGAGTCAAAAATACATTTGTCCCTGATGGAAAGTTCCATGTTTTTTTTGTTTGTTTGTTTCTGTTTTTTTTTTTTTTTTTTTTTTTTTGATCTTTAGAAGAAAACAGCTTTCTCTCCACTGTGTTCCACCTCATGCTGCTGAGGATGGCCGGACAGGCAGTGACTGAGGAAGGAGGAAGGCTGTGTTCTGAGGGTGGTCATGCCTCCTGCCCACCTGAGTGACCTCATGGAGCAGAGCCACCGACACCACCAAGGGCACCTGCCTGCCTCTGCGCTGCTATGGCACAGACACAGAAACCCTGTCACATTTAGTCCACCATATTATGAAGTTTCTTTGTAATAAATTTGATTATGCTCTCATTCTCCTTGTATCTCTCCCCTTTCAGTTTTTGGAATCATGTATTTTT
>NW_022163086.1:0-3596 GCF_008728515.1 Papio anubis | reverse complement strand
TGTTTTTGCAAAGTATTCTTTGAGATGCTTGAATTTAAGATATCCTTCCTATTTCCTATGAAACTTAATAATAAATTGTTAAGAAGTCTACAAGTGTGATTTTAAAGAATCTCATAATCTGTTGCCTTACATAGTTATAAATTGTGAAATCTTGTAAAAATATTTTCAATCAGAAAAGGACTTTGAAATTACTCTATATTACCTCTAGACTTAAAGAATAATATTTCTAATTCTGATTAGAAACCTCCCTTTCTTATCTGCTGACACATTATGCCAAGGCTTTGACAACAGCAGACAAAGCTGGTCACTCCACAGTGGACACGGATCAGAAGGTGTCACAGCCACCTCCATTCAGATCTAGGTGTGCAGCAGGCCTCTGCCTCTGTGTGTCTCTAACATGATCCATGATCACCTGAATGAGGGAGGACTTATGCAGGTGGGGTTTATTATGGATGTGTCTCCTGTTTCTGATGCGGTTAGTTTGGGGTCCACAGAATTGGGAGCAACTGTATTATTCATAAGACTTGGGAAGAGAGTCTTAGAAGTGAAATTGTTTGTGTTCATGACCCTGGAGTCAGTGTTTGGGGTGGACACTGTGATCTGATTTGTAGGGGATTGGAAAGACTTGCAGCCTGAGCAAGGAAAAGAGATGGCCACGGGGCGGGGAGGGGGGCAGTCGTACACATGACTTTATTGGGTGAGACTTTCACAGGTTTGCAGAGACAAGTCCCTCCCAGCAGGAATCTGTGCAGAGAATAAGGTGCCAGGGTTGCTTCTCAAAGCGATGGGAACTGGACAAGGGGTTGTGTGCCTAGGGGACGCCACAAAGCAGCACAGTGGGGAGTTTCTGGTTTAAGCTTTTCATAACTGTGGTTTATCTTATTGCTAGCAGATGTGGTTGAAATTTTCTGGACATGAAAAGTAAGTATTTTCTGAAAACGCTAAAAATATTCATCTTTGGGCTGTTTTTAAAATAATTACATCATAAAATTTGAGCTTGAAAGAGGCCATTAAGAAGTGAACACAGTTTTGAAATAAACAACATAGGGGACAGGATGGACACACAGATCGTCTTTAGCTCATTTATATATAGCTCTGTTTCCAATTCTGTAGACTTTGTTCTACAGACTGTATTAGTCCAAATTGTCCAAACCAACACTACCACGGATGAGGCTGAGAAACACAGAGACCTGTTCCCCACCTGGGGCGCCATGAAGGTTCTTTTTGATTGAAGGGGAGAGTTTCTCTTTGGTTGAGAATCAAGACCAAGCCACTCACTGAGCATCCCTTGGTGAAGTTGCAGGTCCTGTGACTGGATTCCTGGCTGCAAGGCACCTGTGGTTGAAGCTGTCTGTATGATCTCACCACCTGTAAATTGTCACTCAATGGAGCATAGATTCACAGATAAATATTCTGGAACACAGAGAGCTCAGGGAATGAAGGCTCCGTGAATGTGTATCTTCTGCTTCTGAGAATCCATCTCTCCAGCACTGGACGAAACAGGGTTGTTTGTATGTTGCACCTTCAGGCCCTGTTTTAGACCTCTCTAAGCTGAACCTCTAATGTTTGAGTTATTGTTCTTTACTTTTTCTTGGAAAAAATGTTTGGAAATCCTATAAAACTATGCACACAGCGGTGGGATTAAGTGGTGAGCCTTGCCTCTGTTCTTGTTAATGTTTTTGTAGAGCCCACCTCACCTACCAACAAACTGCACAAAGTGAAGCAATGATTCTGTTTCCTTCCTGAGCATTCTGTGTCGTCACTTCAATCTCTGTCTCTGTCTTCAATTCGACTTCTCTTCTGCAGGCTTTGTTAAAATGTCTGCCTATCTCTATCTTATAAGGACAATCGTGATATCCTTATAAGATAGAGATAGGCAGACATTTAACAAAGACTTTTTATTGGCCCACCTGGGCCAGGGCCCACTTGGTCAATACAGGATAATCTGCCCATTTCATTAATGCCCTTAATTTACATGTTCAATTACATTCTGATGAGATAGCAAAATGGGCTAAAAATGTCATCCTCAAGGAAACATTCATGTTTAATACACAGAAACTGAAGATGAAGTCTGAGTTCTCCTTTCTCATGAGAGAGTTGGAAAAGCAGGAGGAAGAGGAGCAAAGCTGGATCCCCGTGTCCCCGAGGGCCTCCTGAGGCTGCTCCTGCTCAGAGAGTGGGGAAGGTGGATGAGTCAGCTTGCGCTGCCACACCAAAAACACTGGACTGGATGGCGTAAACCACAGGATTTCATTTTCACATTTCTGGTGCCTGGAATATCGCAGATCGATGTCCAGCAGGGTTTGTTTTCTGGTAAAGGCGTTCTTTCTGGTTTGCAGATGTCACCTTCTCACCATGTCTTCACACAGCCTTTCCATAGAACAGAAGGCTGTTAGAGAAAGAGAGGAAAACGGAGAGCTCTACAGATCTTATAAAAACATGAATCCTGCTGGATCAGAGACTCCCCATTATGACCTCAATTACATCTTTAGAGGTCCTAATTTCTACAGTCACATTAAAATTAGGGTTTCAATGTGAATCTGAGGACACAATTGAGTCCATAGCAAGTGGGACACAGCCAAGACTGTGCTTCCGGTCTCAGAGCACGGGGCAGGTTCCAGGTTCCCACAACTCAGCACACGGGTGGTTCCTCCCAGGTGCCATGGTCACTGGGAAGATTTGACGCTAACTCTAGGGCTCCCTGTTGATAATGGGACACCAGCACTTCTACTTTCCTAGTGTTCCTAAGACCATGGCATTGTCTTTTGTTTATTGTGGAGTGTGTTTGCCATCTTCAGGCAGGTCTTTGACATAGCAACTTACAGGACATTTGATTCTGTGATTATGAAAATTAATTATTGATTAATTAACCACAAATAATAAATTAAGCGATACATTTATTCAGAAAAGAGGAGGGACAAATGATGAGCTTAAAAAAAAAAACAGAATGTCTTAAGAAGACATATTCCTTCAAACAAGAACAGCTAGAGTCACAGATTTTTAAACAAATGACTTTTTAGCAGCAATTATGAAATAGTAAATGACAACTTCAAATAAGCTACCACATATATAAGTTTATAGTCAAAATTATTTTCAAGAATCATGTAAACACATTTTCAGATTAAAACAAACAACAAAGGTGGGTTTATCAGCAGATCCACTTACTGGGAAATTTCTCAAATCTGTGATTGAGTCAAAAATACATTTGTCCCTGATGGAAAGTTCCATGTTTTTTTTGTTTGTTTGTTTCTGTTTTTTTTTTTTTTTTTTTTTTTTTGATCTTTAGAAGAAAACAGCTTTCTCTCCACTGTGTTCCACCTCATGCTGCTGAGGATGGCCGGACAGGCAGTGACTGAGGAAGGAGGAAGGCTGTGTTCTGAGGGTGGTCATGCCTCCTGCCCACCTGAGTGACCTCATGGAGCAGAGCCACCGACACCACCAAGGGCACCTGCCTGCCTCTGCGCTGCTATGGCACAGACACAGAAACCCTGTCACATTTAGTCCACCATATTATGAAGTTTCTTTGTAATAAATTTGATTATGCTCTCATTCTCCTTGTATCTCTCCCCTTTCAGTTTTTGGAATCATGTATTTTT
>NW_022163085.1:0-3596 GCF_008728515.1 Papio anubis | reverse complement strand
TTTCCTTTTTCCTCCTAAAGGAGAGTTTAATACAGGCAGGGCTCAGATCCAGCAGGAGTGAGTCCTCCCAGGAGCTCACACACAGCAGCGTGGGGACGGCACCAACCACAGGCCAGACACCACTGGAACAACTGTGGGACCAGAATCAGGTCACATCAGGCTCACACCTGGAGATCTCTCAAGCTCACCTCCCCCATCCTCATCCAGGCCACCTGAGAATGGAAATGGCCAAACAGCACATAGGGCAGAGTGAGAAGCAGGGCTTGGACCAAAGGGAGAGAGAACAGCCCTGAACTTGCCTTAGAATCAAAGTGCATTGCAGCAGGAGGAATCATTGTAGAGAGAATCAGTAGTGTGTAGAAAAAAATGGAAAAATTTAACTAAGTGGAAAATAAAAAGAAAAGTTGATCTTAGAGAAGTTTTAGGCTTTTTGATTGAAGAAGAGATGAAGCAGAGCTCAGAAACTACAATGTTATTCTCACATTCTAGAGTAAAAATCCCTGGTTTATTTTAGGGCTGTTCCAAAATCCATTTACTGCCCCAACGAACAGTCTGCATCAGTTCTACGTCCCCTTCCACTCCTGGCAGAAGGTTTTCCCTGTCAGTATTTGTTTCAAGGCTGAGGCATCAGGAGACACTTACCAGGCAATGCTCAGCTCCAGAAACCTCTCAGGAAATCAATGTGATGAGGGAGCTACACACTCAGCGTCTAAAATGTAGTAACTTGTAGCCAGCACCCCTGAGGGCCCTAGAGCTGCCATGCTCCTGTCAGCTAAAACGATGGGACTCTGACTGGACAGGGAATTAACTTTTGTTCTGCCTGTAAATCCTCATCCTGTCATCCTCTGACAGTTTCAACCAACTGACATGTGCCCCTCTGAAAGCACTAGAAAAGGAAAATGTGTAACACCTGAGGCCGGTGGCATGAGAAAGTCCCTCACTGCCCTTTAGGGAGGGGTTACAAGTGCCAAGGACATGCAGACCTGAAGACAACCGAGCCTGTGTCCCCCGCTCTGAACCACCACCCTACCCCACCCCCAGTGCTCCCTCTGCATGACTTTGGCTCTGTTATCAATTTTAAACGATCTCTCATCTCATCGTCTAGGTCATCAGTGTTACTGAAAGGCCCAGTGAAGTGTCTGCTTCTACACACCCCCAGCTAAGGGCTTCACCAACTTTCCATCTTGCTTTGATTCCTCTTACCTCGCTTTTTCTACTGCAAGACCATAGCCCACACCAAGTTCCTATAGCCATCATTTTGCAATTCACCAAAGTGGCAGGAAGTTGGGGAGTAGCGCCCCCTTTAGGTTCATGATTAAGTCTAATGATCAATGAGCTTAATTTCCATGTGACATTTAACATTTATATTTCTCTAGATTTGCTCCAACCCTCATCACACAAAGACACAAAAAAGCCTATCAGTATTTAAAACCAGGTATTTGAATATACTTGAGGCACTCTTTCCATTCTTTAGGCTCATATATTTATTTTCTACATAAAGTCACTCCACTTAACTCTCAGTCCTGCTTTTGGAATCAAGAAATCTTATCATTTTTCTTTATGAATTGCTTAGGTTCTACCTGAAAGGACAGTTTATGTTTTCAATATATGCAGATTGCAGGAAACACTGATTATTTATACTCTTGGTACTTGTTGCCCTGAGCTAGCTGTAAACTTTCGTGAAAGGTTTGGCACCTTGTCAGGTGTCCCTGAGAAGAGAGCCTCGTTCCCTGGACAGCAGGCATCCCTGACTCTTGAAAATCTGAGGAAGAAGGTGGCACTACCCACCTGCTCAGCAGATGCCAAGGTGAACGTCTGTGGCAAATTGGAGCAACAAAGATGCAGAAAGTTAGGGGCCATAAATCAGTGAAAGAATTGGTTCTAAGATTGGTTCTGACCCTGAAATCTGCCTAATTGTCCCATAGAATGAATGTTTGGCGGGGGTTGCATAAACATAAAAATTGACCCTCCTTGGTCTTAAAAGTTGAAACTTACATTTGTCTTGTCTGAGTTACCTCCTCAGGAAACTGACCCTCAGACAAGGAACTGAAACTCATCAGCTCACCACATCCAGACGATGAGATGCCAGACCCCTCATCTGCCATGATCGCTTCCTTGTGCCCCCCAATTCCTGTTTTCCTGCACGTCATTCTCCTCAGCTGACATCACCCAAATAAAAAGGCTTTTCTTCTGGCAATTTTTGTTGTCTTCGTAACTGGCATTTCAGTCACAATGCACAGGTGGCATGCCAGGGCTGAAGGGAGCTCCAGTACTTTGCTGAACAAAGTTGCCTGCCAGACCTCTGCCGTCACTCTTCCCATTGCATTTTCATTGTTCCCCAGTCCTGCCACAGTGAAGGTTACCCAAAGGAAATGCGGAGCTATTCATTGCAGAATTATGCTCATCCGAAAAGACTAGAAATAGTCCATATGTTCATTAACCAGTGACTGTTGAGTAAATATAGTAAGGTCACACAATGCAGTGCAGTGCAGCTGTTAAAAAGGAACAACCAGGGAAGACGGGGGCAGAGAGGCCCTAGAGAAAAGCGCTTGAGGCTTAGGTTTTGTGGCAAATAGTAGCTGTGTTAGTAGAAACTGCAGCTGAAGGTAGAAGCCGGAAGTGGTTCTGGAGAGCAATCATGTGACTAAATGTTGGGGAAACCAGCCCCGCAGCACCTGGCAGGTACCCCGAGTCCAGCAGAGACAAAGGAGTTAGAAAGAGACAGAATAAGAGTTTAAAAGGTGGGTCCAGGGTACCAGAGCGTCCGAGGCTTGCTCACGGCCCAGAGCTCTCCAGAGCTCTCGGGTTTACAAGCTGGTTTACAAGAGCTTGGTTTACAAGCTCTTTGTTCTTAGGGCAGATGGGAGCGGGAGAAAGGGATGAGGAAAAAGATTAATCTGGGAAGGAGAACTCGTGAGTCATTCAGTAAGATGTACAGCAGTGGCGGTTTCTGTGAATTCCCTTGAGCAAAGGTGTGTGTCTAAACTACTTAAGATCTTTAACTTATTGGGACTGAAACAGGTGGGAGCAGGTTTCAGGAGGAACCAAGTTGTTTGATTATACTCCGCTGCTTCAAGGGAGTGTTACCTCCCTGAGCAACTGTGGCATGCCGCTGAGCGGTTATGCTCTCGGGACGTAAAGACATGAAGGCAATAAGGAGACTTTTCTCCTCAGAGGCCGCCCATGCTCTCCATGGGTGTCTCACACAGGGGAGACCAACTCATCTGGCACCCCAGAAACTCTCTTTCCCACAACTGAACACTGGAGCAAAAAGCGTAACTCGCCATGGAGAGGTGCCTAGCTTTACCACCCATTCCTGGATTTCCTGGCCGTTGTCCTCTGCTCATTTAGGTATTTCTCCATAATAAACAAACTCAGGATTATTTTCCAACCCTTATTTATCTGAACCAGAGAAAACTCTGGCCATCACTGCAGTCACAGGTAATAGTCTCCCCGTGTGGGCATGCCCCGTCCTGGTGAAATGCTTCCTGTTTCTCTGCCTTCTGATGGTGTCAGCTACACACCACTCATTGTACAGAGAATTACTTCAAATAAACTGATATTATTTGGGCAAAGAGTGAGGGCTGTGGGACTAT
>NW_022163084.1:0-3601 GCF_008728515.1 Papio anubis | reverse complement strand
TGGCCACAAACCCTCAATTTGTGAAGAAGATAGTGTCTACGGAGCACAGTAAAGTGAAGCACAAAACAACAGCCATGTCTGTGTGCTGAAGAGCATACAAAACCAAACAACGTATTTTTACAGATTCAAATATGTGATACGACCATGACGAATAGGAAATGATAAAATTCCGAGCAATGGTGTTACCTTTGCTCAGTTGGGATCGCAAAGGTTCTTCTAAAACTTGGGTGAAAGATACAAAGATTTGTATTTTCATTCTTTAAAATTTACATATTTTAAATATTTTATACCTCTCAATATTTAATAAAAACTATTTTTTAAAAAGATTCAGGAACAATGGCTGGGCACAGTGGCTCACACCTATAATCACAGCACTCTGGGAAGCTGAGGCAGAAGATCACTTGAGGACAGGAGTTTGAAACCAGCCTGGACAACATAGCAAGACCCCATCTCTAAAAAAATTTAAAAATGAGCCCACAGTTGTGGTACACACCTGTTGTCCCAGCTACACAGCAGGCTGAGGCAGGAGGATCACTTGAGTCCAGGAGTTCGAGACCAGCCTGGGTAACACAGTCAGACCCCGCTCTCTATAAAAATAAAAAATGAGAAACAGCCAGGCATGGTGACGCATGCCTGTAATCCCAGCTATTCAGGAGGCCAAGGCTGGAGGATCGCTTGAGCCCAGAAGCACAAGGTTGTAGTGAGCTATGATCACGCCACTGCACTCCAGCCTGGGTGACAGAATGAGACCCTGTCTCTTGAAAAAAAAAAATACAGGAAAAGAATTTGGCCAATATAAAGGAATGACTGCCCTACCCTTTAGAGTCCAATATCCTTACCCACAATATTGGCCAAAACTACACAATATTCATGCAATTTAAGACTGAATTCACTGGTAAGAGTCAGCACTCTGAGTGTCGACAGATTTATACACATTAGATCCCAAAGGCGCATGCAGGAAAGCCAAACCACACAAGAACCCTGGGCCCAGAGACAGAATGAGCTGCCTGGCCTGGGATTCCAGTGGTGTTCAAACCAATCACGTGTGGCTTTGAATCTGTGACATCACCAAAGTGCTCTATACTGCAGGCCTTATAAGACAGCAGCACTTAGAAAATTCTCCTGACAGTTGTTAATTGCTAACATTTCAACTGCAAAGAAAACAGACTCCATACATGGCTCTAGTGGAAAACCATTATGTGATTCTGAGTTAAATACTCCTGGGTACTGACTGAAGGCATGCTGGAGGAGTACAGAAAAGCTCAGGGATAATCCCAGGCCCTAAAGGCGCTTGCAGCATCACTGAAATAACCTTTTATCACACACACGAAAAAGGATCTACAACATTAGAAACAAAACCACAACAGCAGATACCACCAATCAGTCATACAGCTACTACTTTAAATGCTCACATGATGGATAGGAAAGAAAAATCACTACCATAAGGGGGTCAGAGAAAGCTTTATTAAGTCTAAAGCTCTGGTTCCAGGGGGGCCGTCAGCACATACGTACACACACACACACACACACACACACACTCTCTCTCCCACAAAGCACTGTGTAAGAAAAACTATGGAAGGTCAGAGAGCCCGCCAGGTCAGGGGAAAGTAAACCAGTTTGCCTAGCATTCCAGCCCCTATGGCGGCAACAGGAGCACATAAAACCTGTAAAAAATGATTATGGGCTGGGCTTGGTGGCTAATGTCTGTAATCCCAGCACTTGAGCCCAAGAGTTTGAGACCAGCATGGGGAACATAATGAGACCCTGTCTCTATCTAAAAAAAAAAAAGGCCGGGCGCGGTGGCTCAAGCCTGTAATCCCAGCACTTTGGGAGGCCGACGGCGATCACAGGTCAGGAGGATCGAGACCATCCTGAATACTGTGAAACCCCCGTTTTGGCTGTGGCCTATAAAAATCCAGCCGGGCAGCAGGTGGCGGGCGCCAGTCCCAGCTGAGGTAGGACGGGCGCGGAACTGGAGGCGGAGCTTGCAGAGCTGAGATTCAAGCCAAGATCGGTGCCTGGCGACAGATGAGACTCGCTTCTCAAAAAAAAAAAAAAAAAAAAAAAAAAAGATTATGGATTTATATATTGCAATTCCTGATTTTTTTACCATAAATTTGGCGACCAAAAAAAATTGTTATGAAGAGAGCTTTAGATTTTTTTTTTTTTTTTTTTTTGAGACAGAGTTCGCTCTGTCACCCAGGCTGGAGCGTGGTGTGTGTGATCTTGGCTCACTGCAACCTCCACTTCCTGGGTTCGCCATTCTCCCGCTGCCTCAGCCTCCTGAGTAGCTGGGATTACAGGCGCAAGCCCACCCCATCGCCTGGCTAATTTGTATTTTTAGTAGAGACAGGGTTTCACCATATTGGTCAGGCTGGTCTTGAACTCCTGACCTCGTGATCTGCCCACCTCAGCTTCCCAAAGTGCTGGGATTACAGGTGTGAGGCACCGCGCCCAGTGCTTTAGACGTATTTTAAATCAAAGAGATACCTGTTTTCACATAAAATTATAAAATAGATCCAGCATTTTTAAAATAAAAACAAAAACCTGCTGGGCACCGTGGCTCAGGCCTGTAATCCCAACTTTGGGGGGTTATGGCAGGTGAATCACCTGAGGTCAGGAGTTAGAGACCAGCCTGGCCAACATGGTGAAACCCTGTCTCTATTAAACATACAAAAAATAGTCAGGCGTCATGGTGCAAGCCTATAGTCCCAGCTACTCAGGAGGCTGAGGCAGAAGAATCACTTGAACCCAGGAGGCGGAGGTTGCAGTGAGCCAAGATCGCACCACTGCATTCTGGCCTGGGCACCAGAGCAAAACCCCATCTCAAAAAATAAATAAAAATAAATTTAAAACAAAATAAAACCTATCATTAGCTTTCAACATTATACACACATATCTAGAAAAAAGCAAAAGCACAGATGCTAACGCCAGCCACCCTAGTGCTATGGAGTCACAGGTTTTTCTTCCTTGCTGCTTTTCTGTACTTCCCAAGTTAGATTTTTTTTAAAAAGCAGTAAATAGGTACTACTTTTATCTTTTTGGGTATTACTTTTATAACTTTAAAACATTTATCTTAAAAGCACATATATTAATATTCATAAATGCATGGAATATCACTGGCAGTGTCGTAAGAAACTGGTAACAGAGGAAAACTTTGGGAAATTGGGTGACAAGAGTCATAAGATGCACATTTACTGCAGCCCTTTCTCTATCTTCTGAATTCAGCACCATGTTCATCATCTGTTGAAACAAATTGTAGGCAGGACGCGGAGGCTCACATCTGTAATCCCAGCACTTTGGGAGGCCGAGGCGGGTGGATCACTGGAGGTCAGGAGTTCGAGACCAACCTGGCCAACATGGTGAATCCTGTCTCTACTAAAAATACAAAATTAACTGAGTGTGGTGGCGCACACCTGTAATCCCAGCTACTCGGGAGGCTGAGGCAGGGAATCACTTGAACCCAGGAGGCAGGGTTAGTGAGCTGAGATCGCACCACTGCACTCCAGCCTGGGAGACCAAAAAAAGGTGTATAATTTCTAAAAAGACACAATAAAGTGAAACATAAAGGACATTTACCTCCCCTATTTCATCATCACAA
>NW_022163083.1:0-113242 GCF_008728515.1 Papio anubis | reverse complement strand
TTTAGTGATCACCATTCTAACTGGTGTGAGATGGTATCTCATTGTGGTTTTGATTTGCATTTCTCTGATGAACAGTGATGATGAGCATTTTTTCATGTGTCTGTTGGCTGCATAAATGTCTTCTTTTGAGAAATGTCTGTTCATATCCTTTACCCACTTTTGGTGGGGTTGTTTGACTTTTTTCTTATAAATTTGTTTAAGTTCTTGTCGATTCTGGATATTAGCCCTTTGTCAGATGAGTAGATTGCAAAAATTTTCTCCCATTCTGTAGGTTGCCTGTTCACACTGATGGTAGTTTCTTTTGCTGTGCAGAAGCTCTTTAGTTTAATTAGATGCCACTTGTCAATTTTGGCTTTTGTTGCCATTGCTTTTGGTGTTTTAGTCATGAGGTCTTTGCCCATGTTTATGTCCTTAATGGTATTGCCTAGATTTTTTTCTAGGGTTTTTATGGTTTTAGGTCTAACATTTAAGTCTTTAATCCATCTTGAATTAATTTTTGTATAAGGTGTCAGGAAGGGATCCAGTTTCAGCTTTCCACATATGGCTAGCCAGTTTTCCCAGCACCATTTATTAAATAGGGAACCCTTTCCCTATGTCTTGTTTTTGTCAGGTTTGTCAAAGGTCAGATGGTTGTAGATATATGGTACTAGTTCTGAGGGCTCTGTACTGTTCCATTGGTGTATATCTCTATTTTGGTACCAATACCATGCTGGTTTGGTTACCGTATTCTTGTAGTATAGTTTGAAGTCAGGTGGCGTGATGCCTACAGTTTTGTTCTTTTGGCTTAGGATTGTCTTGGCAATGCGGGCTCTTTTTTGTTGGTATGTGGTCTTTAAAGTAGTTTTTTCCAATTCTGTGAAGAAAGTCATTGGTAGCTTAATGGGGATGGCATTGAATCCATAAATTACCTTGGGCAGTATGGCCATTTTCATGTTATTGATTCTTCTTATCCATGAGCATGGAATGTTCTTCCATTTATCAAATGCATTTTTTAAAAACCAGTTCAGCATGAACACTTACCAAACCAAAGCACCTTTACAGACCTGGATGGCCTCTACTGATTAATACTTGCTGTACATCAGGCCTAGCGTTCTCTTTTGTCACAGATGAGAGTGAGAAATTCAAATATCTCAACTATTTAAAGAAGTGATATTACCGTTAACTCAATTGTCTTTCAGTGCCAAACCAAATAGAGATTCTCTTGGAATCTGATCTTACATATCCCTGATCTTTAAAATTATTTTTCTAAGTACCTTAGGTTTAATTTTTCAGAAAATGGAATTGATAGATCTACTCTGTGTTTACTGAGCTTCTGTTCACCACGTAAGAACTTAAATTTCTGTCAAAGGGGAAAAAGCGATTTATTTCATTTGATGTGACTGTTATACCCATCATAAAATCAGCTTGCAGTGGTTCAGCTCTTAAAAGGATTTTCTAAAAGAATCTTGATAAGTTAACAAGACTACTTTTGCAGTTTTGTCTTTTTAAGAATTAAAGGGATTTTTAAGTTTTTCTTTGAAATGCTCAGGCTATTTGAAGAAAAAAAATGCTTAATTATAAATTCAATTTCTGTGGGAATGAATAATACTTTAATTTCCAGTAGATAAAACTAGATCTCATATTCTTATAATTTTAGCTGATACCAACTATAAATCTAAATTTTTGATGTTGTTGCTTCAGAAAAGCAGGGCATCGTAAGGGGATGTTTTTAGGCAGACCAGAAATATACAATCTATTAAATAAACCAGAAGTTATTAAGCAGCTGCCACATGCAAATTATTGTGATAGATGCTGTTGAGATTATAACAAAAGAATGAATGTTCACAAAATTCTCCCAATCAAGTTTACACAGATAAGATTTTGCTTGCAATAAATGACTGTGAAACATATTTCATACGAGAAGTGATTTCTGAAGTTTTGTTTGGATTTCATTAAAAACAAAATTAAATCAAGAACAAGTAAACCGATTTTTAAAACATGTAAGTATAAAAAGCTTTGCTTTTTTTTTTTAAGGTATTTTGGGGTGCTGCAATGATACTTAAATATTATTTAAGACTGTGACCAAGAAAGAACTACTCTGAAATTCTTCATTTAGATGTTTCTGACACTATTAAATAAAGAATAAAACACAACAAAAATTCTCCACGTATACAACAAAAATATTCTTTTAAAATTAAATAAATCAATATATTCTGTTATTAATGCCCGAAATATGTCAACTTGGTCAATTTTTAAAAAAAAAAAAAAAAAAAAAAAAAATACAGTGATTTAAGGAACTTATCTGGTTATTTTTTGTCATGTGGTATCTCCCTGGTAATCCCCAAATAATGAAATAATAAATTTAGTCATAGTCACTTTTTAATTTTTCATCTGATTAATGTGGTGTCTCATACATGCAAACAAAGTACCTTTTTCTGTTGCCTTAATGCCTCTTTGCAATGGACCTGATGGGAGATAATCAGACATTAGACATACAGGCTGATGAAATACTTATGTAAATATAGTAAAACAATGTTGAGACCAAATATTTGAGAGTGTCATTATTTTTACTGGTTACAGCAAAATACCTGGGGAGCATTTTGGAAATTAACATTTGGTCATTGTAAGCCAGTATAGATTCCATTACGGTAACTTCCATTGTTTTGGGGCAGACGTTTCATCTATGACAGTTTAGTTGACAGTACTGAACGTATTTCAGTTTGCCAAAGTAAGATACTCCTGTTTTCTTGCACTGTCTCCCTATGTGCATCAGAAAAATATTACCTTTTTCAGAAAGTTTGACCTAATGGTGTTTGATATTAGGCATTTTTTTTACACTTAACAGTTATTCAGTGAAAACTAGTTCTAATCATTTTTGTCTCAAGATATTGAACATGAAAATTTCAATAGGCACCAGCACTCTGGTTACTTAGGTGAAATCGATTTGTGTGATTTTTATTCCTCTGTTATTATCTTCCTTAATCTATTAAATTATCTTATTATCTAACATTTAAAATATGTATTTTCTAGGGAACTGTCATGACTACTAAGTTATCAGATACTTACTCTATTCAAGGTATTTACAAATTATGTTCGTACAGTACTCACCGCCATCCCATGTATACGTATGTTCCAGAAAAGGAGTTTTCCTTCCAACTCCACAATTGAATTAGAAGGAATAGTATCTGTGAGCTTTCTGCAGTCAATCAAAAATATTGGTGTGCTAAGTGGAAACATAAAAATAGATCTCCTGCCTTCAAGAAGCAAATGGTAAAGCTAGGCAATGCTAGATTAAGTGCTACAGGGTGAGGAGTCCAGCTTCAGGTCGAAATGCCATGTGCAATATTTCTGGCCCAAACATAGGCAGTTATAAAAGTTTTACTTTGCAGATTTTAGCAGGGAAATCTTCCCTCCACACATACCACATCTGTTACACAGCCAGCACATTTCAGTCTCTGAAGGAGTTGCAGTTAAGGACTCAGCTCTCCCTGCCTGGCCATGTTCTTATGTATAGCTGCATTTTTAGCCCAAGTGCCTTCATTGGGAGGTGTCTTTACTGAGGAATTCAGCAGGGGCCTTCCTCGGTCGCCTCTATTGAGATCTCATGGGTAAAAGGAAACTTGACATTTTTAGGCTACTCTTACTCAGTTTCTTTCCACGTCTAGCCCTTTCTTGCTTTCCCTCTGCTCTTCCCTGTGCCCCCACACCATCTAGGCCCATAACACTGTAAGATCCTTTTGTTTCAGGCTCCTTCTGCAGTGGGATTACCCTCATGTCTTTTCTGCCTATGCTGATCCACCTGATCTTGAACTGGTGCTATTCCGTGGGGGAAAACTGAAACAGGGGGCAATTAGCAGTTTCTCCACTTTATCCCATCAACAGTAAGTACGGAAAAGCTTAAATGCTACTTCCATTTTGCGTGTTTGTCTTAAGCAGCTGCTCTGACATCCAGAAGCTGGGTTCTCTTTTGAGTTTAGCTGAGCTTCTGACACAGAGAAGAGTATACATGAAAAATACCTGTGTAGCCTAGAAGTCAGGGAAAATGCAGGAAATGGGGAGGAGACTAGCATATAAATTATACGTGTACATAGGTCATGAACAAATGGCGTCAAATGAAGCTCAGGGATCCTGAGAGACATTAAGAATTTAGTGAGGATATGAACCTGTTCAAATGAAAGCTTTCAGTTGGGGATACAGCAAGAAATGTTCTTAATAAATCAAGTAAGGAGATTTTTTTTCTTTTCTTTTTTTTTTTTTTTTTTTTTTGAGACGGAGTCTCGCTCTGTCACCCAGGCTGGAGTACAGTGGTGTGATCTCAGCTCACTGCAAGCTTCGCCTCCCGGGTTCACGCCTTTCTCCTGCCTCAGCCACCCGAGTAGCTGGGGCTACAGGTGCTCACCACCACTCCCGGCTAATTTTTTTTGCATTTTTAGTAGAGACAGGGTTTCACCATGTTAGCCGGGATGGTCTCGATCTCCTGACCTCGTGGTCCGCCCGGCTCGGCCTCCCAAAGTGCTGGGATTACAGGCATGAGCCACCGTGCCTGGCTAAGTAAGGAGACTTTATATTAAACTAGAATTCAAGAAAATATAATTAGTTTTTATCCTCTTTAGACAATAAGAAAGTTGTGACATGTTTGAGCAGAAGAGTAATTAATAAATCTTGTGTTTTAGAAGTGTTTTATCTAGCTTTCTGGCCAGCCTAGCCAAACATTTACTGGGGCTATCCTCTTGAAATATTGTGCAAGATGTCAAAGTGTCTTTGAATAGCTCAAGATCTAGGAATATGTTGCATGTTTAAACAAAGCTGAGAATTACCTAACAATGTGACTTAACCGAGACAGTTTACCAATATTACGGGAAAAATGAAATGTAACCAACTAACTCAGTGGAAGATATCACACAGTGAATGATGATTAAGCAGAATTTTTTAAATGTGTAGGATTATGAGAAGCGGGCAAGTACTTATGAAAAGGTACCATCAACAAAACCTATTTTACTTCAGACATTCGCTAAACCTATTTCAACCTTTAGAAACTGAAAAATTACATTTGTCCTTCAAAGTTATATAAGGGGCTATTTTGCCATATAAATGAAAGTATTTCCAATTCCACAAAAATGTCTTGAGATCAACAAATGAATCTTAGCATTTATAAAGTTCTGGTTGTTACTGATACTTTATAATCTGACATAGCTTAACTGTCCAGGTTAATTTTCCACTAATTTTCAATAGGCACATTTCATTTTGACCAAACCAGGTTACAACTGAAACTATCATATCGTAACCAATCTGTAGTAGTATTTAATTAAAAATATTTGGTAAAACAGCAAATTAAAAATTATACTTAGGTGCTACAAGCATTGCATTTAACATGAACCGTACCCATAGATATTCATTGGTCAGACTTTTCTTGTAGAGTCATTTTTCTTTGTGTATGGTATTGCTGATGCAGTTTAGTACTGCATTACTTCTAAATTTTCATAATAAGTTAGATTCTCCAATTGTGGTTTCTCTAAAGAAAAACAAACATTCTGAAGATGGTTTTTCCAGATTTATTCTAGATATCGATGATTAACTTTGGAATGTAAGACTATTATCTTTTCACACATAATTTGACTATAAAATTTTAAATGGCTCACCTTTGGCAAGTATTTACAAGTAATTTATTTATCATAAAAACTATTCATTTGGAACTCATGTAGTTGATGTATTATTCAAATTAACTACATAATTATCATAGTAATTGCAAGTGGCATAAATAGGATTAGAAAGAAAACCCACTGCTTTTGATGATACAACTTAAAATGAAAAAGAAAGCATATATACCAACGGACCTGAAGGGAGAAAAGTATGATTTAGCTAGTTGTGAGCATTTAACATGCTATGAGTACTCCTCAGTATCTTTTTTACAGTGAGAAGGTTATCAGTTAATCTGAGTAAATGGATTGGATGGATTTTCCTATAAATGTCTGCTATAATTATCATAATGTTCCAAACTCTCATCTATTTACCTTTTCACATGTTGCCCTCTCTGCTGAAATGCCTGCCCACCTATCATTCTGGGAAATTACTACTCATTTTTTAAAGCTCTAGGAGAAGCAATTTCCCTGGAAATCATTTTCAAATTATTTTTCACTAAAGAGCATCAGGCAGCCTTACATTTGTGTTCCATCTCTGAATTGCTGTTGTTACTCTTTTTACACAAGCGTTAATTATAGCTAATAATTGTTAACCACATTATTCTTTTATGCTAAGCCCCGTTTTCAGCAATTTATTAGTATCAACTTATTTAATCCTCATAACACCTTATGAGATTGATACTATTATTGTTCTTCATTTATAATTGTGAAAAGTATATAGAGTTTGAGCAATTGTATAAAGCAACATAGTTATTAGGTAGATGTGTCGGGATTAAACAAACACTCTGTCTTCAGAAGTCATGTTTTTAGGGTCTGTGCTAGTTGTCTTTCAATCATGCATTGCACTTTGGTCGTTGGTACTCACAATAAGCAATTGGTTCTTGAGATTAGAATTATTTTTCATTTACATTTTTAATATGGAGCACAATGTCTTGCAAATAGTACAGTCCTCACATTGTTTTAGAATAAAATGAGTGAGAAATCAAATGGAAATACATTTTAGCCATTTGAACTATAGAGGGCTGTCTAATCTTTCACAGCAGATATGTCTCAGGAAAAGTAGATGACAGTTGCATGTTTCTCATATTCTAGCTCCTCTGTTGATTTGTTGATTTGAACATCCACTGAAGCTTATTTTTCACCTCAGAATAGCTTCAACATTATTTGAAATTTGATTGTACTTTCTCATTACATTAATAAATCATGGAAGTTGAGAAAATTGATGTATCATTGAATGAATCTAAATGATTTTTTCTTCTTTTCTACCATTCTGTCCATAAAGTTGAAAGCATTGGTTGTCTGAGTTCATAAAACATCCACTGGATGGATTGGTTAGAGTCACTCTATAGAATCAATGTCACACAAACCATGTGGGTTGATGGATATTTTCACATCAAACTGTCATCTTGTCTCTGCTATTACATTATATTTGCTGCCTCAACAGTGACTCAAATTGTTATTTTTTACAGCTAGTGTCCCAACTACAAAATAGCCCAGTATATTTTTGACCACCCATTTAACTATTTATTGATGTCTAAAGGCTTTAGTTTTTTATCGTAAATATAAATCTAAAAAGGGTCTAGATTTTTTGATGGTGGTACATATTTAAAAACACATCTATGCATAGTATTCTCACTGTGAATAGAAATTATTTTAGAAATCAGGGTTGACTTGTCGATACAACATTTTATTTTCATTACATTAATTTATTTATACCAATTACCACTCAGCTTATTGGAATGACATTTTATGATGACTACTTCCTGATGCTCCAGGAAGCCTCTAGGGGATTGAGAATTGTTTCTAGGGGACTGGTTATTAGTGTAGGCATTTCTGGTCACAGCCAGAGGATCACACCCATATTCACAAATACATATTAGAAGACAATTTTCTGTTAAACTGAAGGATTCTGAGTTCTGAGAGATGATTTTACATTCTGAAGGATGTTCCACCTTTAGATAAGAATGCCAGGCTCTCCCAAAGATTGTTGAAGAGTCTGCCTGAAAAAAGAATGTAAATAACAGTGCAGGCAGTGGGAACTATGATTTAAGTTACAGAGAGAGAACAAAGGAAAAACTGATCTGGGAATAGAGTCATGCACAATTGGAGTTGCATGTGTGAGCAAGTGTGTCTGTGTATGTATGTGGGTGTGTGTTCCTGTTTATGTTTTGGAAATGAGGTTGAGAGATGTAAAATTAATAAAGATGTAAAAATTAACAAACATACAAAAAAGAAATATCTTCAATAAGGAAAAATTGTTTATATTTTATACAAAATCTACTAACAAATTTTTAATAGGGTATATGCAATCAAATGTCTGTTTTAGAGTGTTTAGCTGTATAAATATGGAAGGAGGAAAGAAATGGCAGAGAGACCAAATATATTATTCCTGTAACAATTGTGAGATATCTTGACCCTGTCCTGAGGCTGTAGTAGTGAAGATAAGAAGAAAAGGATTTGAAAGAATTTAAATAGAGAATTAATAACACTTGGGAAATTAATATACAGGAGGGGGAGCAGAATGTCAGGAAAAGGGACGATGTGAAGAATGATGGCCCAGCCTCTGGACTGTGCATCTGGGTAGAGAAGCTCACTGAGATAATGAAGGGAAATGTTTAAATATGTTGGTGAGATGAGGGGAGAAAGAGTTTGAGGTAGACAATTGTTTATGGCATAATTTAAGGTTTTTTTAATTATATATTTTACAATAGCAGAGCAGTACAGAGGTATCTGGAGCTCAGGGAAATATTTGAACTGATAGTGTAGATTTGCAAATCCTCACCATATACCTGGTCAGAACAATCACAGGTGCCAGGCAGATCATGAAGACAAGTCTCAGAGTTGTAAATGAACCACCAAGTAGGTAAAAAATACAGCAGAATAAAGTCAACATTTCTTGCACTCTGAACATCTCACTGTACTTCACAACACTCACTCTTTCTTAATTCCTCACTTTTGAAGATGCTGTTTCTTGTATCTGGATTTCCTACTTTAGGCTCTATCCCATTCTCTGTCTGGCATCTCCTTCACTGGCATTAACCACTTGTACCTGATATGCGAGTTAGACAAGGAATCTGAAGGTGGTACAGCATTTAATTTGATTCATCCTTAGACACTTATGAAGACCAAGTTCAAATGATAACTGTTCCTTGGCTCTCCAGGATGACATCCCTTTGTTGCTTGAGCAATCTGGCCATATAATTTTTATGGTACTCAATTGCTTTATATTCACCTATTTGCATGTCTTTTACTTCTCGTGGTGTAACAATTCTTCACTGTCCTTGGGGGTTATTTTTGGTCCTCTAAGAAACAGATCCCCCAAATAGGATTAGACATACAAGGGATTTACTGGGGAGGAATACCTATGAAGAATAAAGCAAGTGAAGGCAAGAGAATATGACAGTGCCTTTAGACCATGACACAGGTCTGACGCTTGTGAAAGGAATGCGGATAAAGTAAGCAGGATTAGGAAAGAATAGGTTCATACCTCAATGCAGTTTTCTGAAAGTCTCCAGTGGCTTTGGAATGAATGCTGTGGCAAATTTGAATGAGCAGCGATATCCCTCGTGTAGGTGCAAGAAAGAGTATGTGTGCACACACCTTGCCTGCCACACTTTCTATTTTAAATGCTACCTGGAATAGGTATGATATACAATCAATAATTATTATATGAATTAATAAATTTAATGAATAACATTGTATGGAGTTTTCTGGGAGTTGTAATGAGTTTCCTTTCTTGTACTTAAGAAAAAAAAAGGCTTTATTTGCTTGTCCTTTTAAACCCAAATGCATGTATTGGAAGATAAATGGTGAGGGAGAGGTTAACTGACAGAAAGACTTTGATTTTATTAGGATCATATACTCACCAAATGAGATTACTAGCCAGATAAATTACGAAACTGGTAGTTGTATTCTGAAATCAGTAAACATATTTTGATATTACTACATGTCTATTTGCTTCCCTTTTTACACCTCACATAGACTTAATTTAGAAGCTGTGGTTAGTCTCTGCTATGTTATGCCCTCAAATAAAATTTTTCTGTTGTTGTTAGTCATGTTTCTATTTATTTATTTATTTATTTATTTATTTATTTATTTATTTATTATTTATGTTTTTGGAAACGGAGTCTTGCTCTGTCGCCCAGGCTGGAGTGCAGTGGCACTATCTTGGCTCACTGCAATCTCCACCTCCCGAGTTCAAGCAATTCTCCTACCTCAGCCTCCCAAGTAGCTGGGACTACAGGTACACGCAGTCACGCCAGGCTAATTTTTTGTATTTTAGTAGAGACAGGGTTTCACCGTGTTGCCCAGGCTGATCTCAAACTCCTGAGCTCAGGCAATCTGCCTGCCTCAGCCTGCCGAAGTGCTAGGATTACAGGCGTGAGCCACCGCGTCTGGCCTATTAGTCATTTCTATACTATTTATAGGGATACCGCACCTGGCCTGTTAGTCATTTCTATACTACTTATAGGGAAGGGAAATTAGCCACACAATAACATTGTTATCATAACAGTAATGTCGGACACCTATTGCTTCAGTAGGAATTATTATTGGAAATGAATGAATGAACATCTTAATTATTTTTAAGAAATTTTTTCAATTGAATTGAAGCCCTTTTACTTAAACAATGCAAATTGATGGGTTTTCAATAATCTGTTATTGTTCACTGAAATGATAGAATAAATTTAAGATGTTAAAGTAAATAAAATTCGACTAAATTTTAAAAATCTTGCATTTTATTTTCACTTGATTTAAATTTTATTTAAGTATCATCCTTCATCTTGAAATAGAATAATGACATGGTTTTCTATACAAAGTATGATATAACATACTATTCTTCCTAATAACTTATTTTCAGGATTTTTTTTTGTGTATATAAGAATGTGCTATTTTTAGAAATAAATGCATATATTTCTAAATGTGAGATTGTCTGAAGACATGTAAATATGACATATTTGACCAGACTGAAAGTGAAACATGATTATTAATCTGAATAATAAAATTAGTAATTTATGTAAAAGCATTGTGATTTCTTTTTGCATGCTAACCAAACATTTTACATTAAATACATCAGGTCAAAAATAAAATTTATTCGTGAGTTAAGTTCAAAATTACAGATTTATTTTAAATAAGATTTTTTTTAAGACGAAAGTATGATAACATTTTACATTAAACAGGTACATGCATTAGTGTTCTAGGGCTGCCATAAGTAAGTACAACAAACTGAGTGGCCTAAAAGAACAGAAATTTATTCTTTCACAGTTTTGGAGGCTGGAGATTTGAAATCGAGTTGTTGACAGAGCTGAAGAATTTTTTCTCTGAAGAATCTAGGGGAGGCTATTTTCTTGCCCCTTTCCAGCTCCGTAGTTTCCGGTCATGTTTGGCATTCATGGCTGGTCAATATATCACTGTGATCATTGTCTCCGACTTCCCTTGGCTTCCCTTCTTTGTGTCTTTGATCTCTCTCCTTGTAGTTATAGGGATGCCAGTCAGACTGGATTTAGGTATGTCCTCTACTTAAGTATGTCCTCCTAACCTAATTAATTGTGTTTCTTAAGATCTTATATTCCAAAAAAGTTGCATTCTGAGTTTTCAGGAAGGATTTGAATTTATTAAATCCTTTAAATATATATTTTATACTTTTTAATGGCAGGGATAAAGTGTTTAGACAGTTTATTAAATGCTGTTGGAGAAAATTATACTGTTAGTCTAAAGAAAAATAACCAAATTGGTCACTGTTGGCCCAAACTCTAATTAATATACACATATACCCACTTATGTGACTGTATCATGATTACAGAGTGATCAATCAAGTTAGTGCTCTGGGGTTGTGGGGCTGTATCCCAAACTGTATCATTTGTAATACAGACATTTCCAGTACTTAATTTTTTAACACTTGTTAAAAATTAAAACATGTAGCTAAAATACACTAGTTACAAATAATGTGATATTATTCTTAACAGTCTTCATTCCATTCTCATTGAGAATGAGAAGCAAGAATTTACCTAAAACATTTATGAAAGCATGAGTGGTGGAATAGGACTTGTGGTACAGGGAACAGATCACCAAGAGCATCAGTTGGGAACCCGGAAGGAAACAGAGAATAAGCTCCATGTGAGTTATTTGCAGAGGGTTTAACAAATGAATTCTTTTAAAAGATAGGCACAAGGCGTAGTGGAGCTTTAAGGTATCCAGTACCCAGTAGCCAAGATCTTTCCTTTCCTTGACATATATGGAGAAGGGAGGAAGCAGTTCCTTGGAACTCAGAGACAAGCTAAGGAGAGAGGATCACCTTATAGATGCTGGAAGAGTGGGTCATGTATTCAATCAAATGAAATCAACCTCAAAGAGTGGAAGCTAGAGTAATTAATATGACTTATTAAACTTCCCCCCTCCACACTCCTGCCAGTGTCTTCATTGTCAGATTATAACCAGAAGCCAGAAGCAAGAAAGCCCATTGATGTGTCCACACAGAGCAGTCTCAGAGCACAGACTTGGGTGGACAAGGATGTACTGTAGAGCTGAAAGTACAGCCAGTTTAATTTCATATCAATCCTACAACGTTGTTTGTACTTTTTGATAAAAGTTAAATAATACTTCTATTTAAACTTTCATTTTTCATATGTTTTCATCCTAATGTCAATCTTCCTTTTTGTTTTATAACTGAAAGTGGAGGTGTAGGTGGATCCTGTAATCAAAATGGTAATGGGAGTAGGGAACTGCTATGTCATTGTTTTTTTGTTACATGTAGAAGCAAGTACTCTACAATTGTCAGTGACATTACACGATGTTTGCGTAGTAGGCAGCAGGTCCATTCTAGCATGCTTTACAGCAGTTGCTGCCATTTGATAAGTAACTCTGTGTGGACTGAGGCTGAAACACTAAATCATTGTGTCTCCTTCGTGCCAAGCACTGATTCATTGCAGTGTCTTGCACTGCAACTTATTGCTACTACATTTTAGAAAATATACTTGTTTTCTCTCAAACACGTTATATTTAATTTATTCTTGCTCTGGTTGAATTTGACTGTGCTTGGTATTTTAGCATCACCATGTGCATGGTAAACTATTTTTAATCAGACATCTACTTATAATCATATCATAGTTTGAAGGGACCTTAAAGGTCATACAATCTTACTTTTCACCACATGTACACCATCCTCAAATGATAGTCATATATCTGGCTTCTGCTTGAATAATTCCAATGACAAGGAACTGACTACTTGAGATGCAGCCTTTTCTATGCTTGGCTAGCTTTCATTGCTAAAAGTTCTCCCTTATGTTGAGTAGAAATTTATTAACTCTATTTTCCACATCTTGATCCTAGATTTACTCTCTAGAACAGTAAGTTTAACTTTATATTCTTTTGTTAACTCTTAAATATTCACTACTGCAGGCTTTTTTGTGAAGCACACATTATTTGAAGTATATACAGTATTACATAAAAATCATATTGATCAAATTTATCCTGATCCCTGTTTTAGGAAGCAGTGGGCCTTTTTAAACTCTATATGACAATTCAAACTAAAAATCAAGCTATAATCATAAAAGTGTAGAACTCAAAGGACTGTTCAAATGTATATAGTGATATCATGGTTCTCTTTTGGACTCCATGATGTAAGTAGTATATGTAGAAATTTAAGGAAAAAAAATTCATTTTTATATGAATGGCATTGTTTATGAAGAATTTTAATCTCAAAGCCTAAACTTGAAGTACAAAATGACATAAAGATGGGAACAACAGACACTGGGGACTACTAGAAAGGGAAAGAAGGGAGACAATTATGGATTGAACAACTGAGTACCATGCTCACCACCTGGGTGAATGCACCCTCCAGATCCCAAATGTCAGTATTGCTGAATATACTCATGTAACAATCCTGTACATATATCCCCAGAATCAAAAATTAAAAAAAAAAAATGAAAAAATGAAAAACAGAGATAACATGATAATCCTTGTAAAAAGTCTGGTGGAACCTATTAAAAATTACTAGGAATTAGTAAGTGAATTTTGCAAAGTGTCAACAAGCAAAACTCTATTGCTTTTCTACATGCTAGCAGTGAAAAATCAGATATAGAAATAAAAAGTATTTTTATTTTCTTTTTCTTTTTTTTTTTAATTGTACTTTAAGTTCTGGGGTACACGTGCAGAATGTGCAGATTTGTTACATAGGTATACGTGTGCCATGGTGGTTTGCTGCACCCATCAACCCATCATCTACATTAGGTATTTCTCCTAATGCTATCCCTCCCCTTGCCCCCGACCCTCCAACAGGCCCCAGTGGGTGATGTTCCCCTCTCTGTGCCCATATATTCTTATTTTTCAACTCCCACTTATAAGTGAGAACACGCAGTATTTGGTTTTATGTTCTTGTGTTAGTTTGCTGAGAATGATGGTTTCCAGCTTTATCCATGTCCCTGCAAAAGACATGAACTCTTTATCTTTTATGGCTGCATAGCATTCCATTGTGTATATGTGCCACATTTTCTTTATCAAGTCTAACATTGATGGGCATTTGGGTTTGTTCCAAGTCTTTGCTATTGAGAGTAGTGCTGCAATAAACATACGTGTGCATGTGTCTTTATAGTATAATTATTTATGATCATTTGGGTATATATTCAGTAATGGAATTGCTAGGTCAAATGGTATTTCTAGTTCTAGATCCTTGAGGAATCGCCACACTGTCTTCCACAATGGTTGAACTAATTTACACTCCCACCAGCAGTGTAAAAGCGTTCCTGTTTTTCCACATCTCTCCAGCATCTGTTGTTTCCTGACTTTTTAATGATCGCCATTTTAACTGATGTGAGATGGCATCTTATTGTTGTTTTGATTTGCATTTATCTGATGGTCAATAATATTGAGCATCTTTTCATATGTTTCTTGGCCACATAAATGTATGTCTTCTTTTGAGAAGTGCCTGTTCATATCATTTGCCCACTTTTTGATGGGGTTGTTTTTCTCTTGTAAATTTGTTTAAGTTCCTTGTAGATTCTGGATATTAACACTTTGTAAGGGGGATAGATTGCAAAAATTTTCTCCCATTCTGTATGTTGCCTGTTTACTCTGATGATAGTTTCTTTTGCTGTGCAGAAGCTCTTTAATTAGATCCCGTTTGTCAGTTTTGGCTTTTGTTGCCATTGCTTTTGGTGTTTTAGTCATAAAATCTTTGCCCATGCCTATGTCCTGAATGGTATTGCCTAGGTTTTCTTCTAGGATTTTTATGGCTTTAGGTCTTACATTTAAAAATTTAATCTATCTTGAGTTAATTTTTGTATATGGTGTAAGGAAGGGATCCAGTTTCAGTTTTCTGCATATGGCTAGCCAGTTTTCCCAACACCATTTATTAAATAGGGAATCCTTTCCCCACTGCTTGTTTTTATCAGGTTTTTCAAAGATGAGATAGTTGAGATGTGTGGTGTTATTTTGGAGGTTTCTGTTTTATTTATATATCATAAAATATATTAAATAATCAGTGATGGATCTTCCAAAAATATAAAACAACTCTACACTAAAAACTGTAAACATTATTGAGAGAAATTAAGGAATACCTAAATAAACAAAATCTATATTGAATTCATGTGTTGAAAGACTAAATTTATTCCTCCCAAATTGTTTATAGATTAAGATCATCCCAATAAAATTCCAGCAATGTAGGAACTGAAAAATTAATCCTAAAATTCATATGGAAACACAAAGGACCCAAAGGAGCCAAAACAACTTCCGAAAAGAACAAAGTTGGAGAATTAACATGACCTGATTTCAAAACTTAGTATAAAACTACAATAATCAAAACAGTGATGCTGATACAAAGGCAAATACATCAGTGGAACAGAATGAAAAACACAGAGGAAGACTCACTCATACAAAAGTGATTGATTTTTCACGAAGATGCTAAAACAAGTCAGTGGAGAAAAGATGGTATTTTCGACAAATGATGCTGGGAATATTGGATGTTCTCACACACACACACATACACACACACATCACACACACATAGAGAAAATAACTTCCCTATACTTCACACTACATACAAATGTACAAAAAATAATTCAGAATGGATGTGTAAAACTTTTAGAAGTAAATGCAGGAGAAAACTTTTATGACCTTAGGTTAGGCAAAGATTTTTTACATATCACATCAAAAACACAAGCCATAAAAGAATTAAGTGGACTTCCTTAAAGTCACAAACTTTAGCTCTTCAAAAAACACTTAAGGGAATGAAACAAGCTGCAAATTAGGGAAAAAATTACAAATTGTGAATTCCATAAGGGACTTGTACTTAGATCTTATGAAGAATTTACAAAGAATTATATATTGCTGGTAGGAATGTAAAATGGTATAATCACTCTGCAAAGCAATTTGATAGTTTCTTAAAGAGTTAAACAAACACCTACCTTATGATCCATTCCTAGGTATTTTACTAAGAGACAAAAAAGCGCATGTCTACATAAATGCTTGTAAATGAGTGTCCATAGCAAATTAATATGTGATAGCCAAAGACTGAAGACAACCCAGCTGCCCATCAACAGGTGAATAAATATACAGACTAGCATATCTGCATAGTGGAATTCTCATTAATGGAGATAAATAAACCTACTACATTCAGTAGTAGGTGAAACCCACTACATCATGAATGAATATCAATATAATTATGCTGAGTAAAGAAAAACAGTCAAAAAAAGAGTGCATACTATATGATTGCTTTTTTATAAAATTCTAGAAAGTGAGAACTAACATGTAGATACAGAAAGCAGATCAGTCGTTGCCTGGGGTTGGGGCTGAGGGGAAGGAGAGATGAGAATTCAATATTACAGAGGGGCATGAGGAAACTTTGGGGCATGCTTCATCACCTTGCATGTGGTGATGCTTTCAAAGATGCATATGGATGTCAAAACTTATCAAATTGTATCCTTTAAAAATATATAGCTCGTCTTATATCAGCTAAATTTTAATAAACCGTTCTTAAAACCTAAGAAAATGAATCTGAATTTTTAGTATTGCCCATTGTTTTGCATTTTCTATCTAAATCTGAAAAATAGAAGAGAAAAAGTGAATATATTAACAAGAATGCTGAGAAAACATAATCATTGGCTACATATTGATCATTCATTAAACATTCTGAACGTATATACTTACATGCTATAGCCAAAGTGCAGTTTCCCTAAAATGTAATCCTCCAATGTTCCCTTCTCCACCATCCCTCTTTCCTTTTTATGCTACTCATTCCCCTGCTTCTTGTTCATCTTCTCTCCCAAGCTTTTCTCACCTTTGCCTGCTAGGCAATTGTCTTTTCTGCTAAGGTAGTCTTACCATGGATTCAAGGCAGTGTAGTTGATTTACTTATTGATAAATAATTATTTACACTGTCAGATGGCGAAAAAATAAAAAAAAAAAAGCAATTAAAAAAACCAAGTCATCGAAAGCTATGGAAATAACTTTTTTCCAGGCCTCAGTTCTGTACATCACACTCTGCCTACATTGTGTTTCTAAGCAGTAACGTCTTGCAAATAATGGTTTTAAATTGTCATCTAATATTATCTATCTTATTTGAATTTCATTCTACTAAAACTTGTTGCAGATATTTAGATTTTGGAAATGTCTCTGAGGTATGCCCTTTAATGTAGCTGGAATCTAATTTCGTTCTTAAGATAGCTAACCTTCATATAGTATCTTGTTCAAATTTCTTTTTCATTTTGTCAATTAATAAGGCAGAGTCTGAAAAGTAGAATCTTATTGAAAATATTCAGATAATTCATTTTGCTCATGTAGGTACTACTATGGCTGAGATTGTAAATTCTAAAAATTTATTACATATAAAAATTTAAATTCTCAGCTCATCCAGAATATTTAATACTTTCTGTAATGTTTCATGCATACTCTAAACTTTAAGACACTCATTTCTTTTCTTCTGAGTGATGTACTTAAAATTAATGTTTCCACATAAAATCATTCAATTTAACAAATCATATAGCCAAAATAAAAATATTATTTAGTATTATATAAATTATTTACAGTCAAATGGATTACTAATCCAGGATAATCTATATATTAAGTAAGTAAATAATATAGCTATAATAGAATTGGGTTAAGAAATAATAAAATTTAATGGTATCACCTTTATTTATATTCATAAGAATGCTTTAATGCCATTTTTACTAATTTGCATCTCTAACTAGGGCTTGTTAACAAAATATAAGGCCATCAGCAAGCATTAGGGAAAAAACATTCATTAAGGTAAAATGACATAATCATTTCCCTGTAATAAGCAATCCTTAACATACAAACTGTATTTAAAGACAATTTTTATAAAGACTATTGTTTAAGTCATTTTTTGGTACCTGTGCTTAACTATAAGGTTTCAAAACCAAAATGATTTTGTACACAAACCCTAGAATAATTAGTTTTAAATCCAATTTTGGATAATGGGTAAACATTTTTTCCTTGGAACAGAACAGCTGTGTACTTTAGGTAATGTCAACATATTTATGGAACTATTACATCATTTTCCCAATGCACTCTGTATGCTGCATTACACAAATGAGGTGCAACCAGCAGGATATTATTTATGTTGCACTGTAGTTTTGAAAGCGACACCACAATCTTTTTAAAGTTATTAATTTAGCAATGAAAATGTAGAATTCTTTTTTTCCTGACAGTCATAATATCCAGGTTCTTAAAAAAGGAGAAAAGTGTACATGGCATGCTTGAATCTTTATTTGTTTGCATTTTAGCAACAGATAAATACAGCACAGAAAAAAAGGAAAAATTTCCCGTGGTTCAAAGTGCAGACTATTTGATCAACATGTTTTCAACCATTTTGAAGATATGTGACCTCTAGATCATTTCTACCAAAAAGTGAATTGAACTGGAATAATTTAGGAGTTTGGGATTTCAGCAAGGCTTCCTGAGCTGTGTCAGTGATTTATTACTTACTGAGACCCTTTGGAGATCTGTCATGAAAGAAAAGGTTCCTCTCTGAGCTCTGTTTTTCATGTCTTGATATATAGCAGTGTTTTTATTTTTCCCATGTTTGCAAACTGTAGGCTTCAGTTACCAACTTCCTGGTCTGACAACACTGTCCCAAAGCACAAATGAGCAGCTAAAACACTATATTACCCAGCACCCCATGTTGGGTTCCTCCTAGCTCACACACATGAGAAGCAGTAATGTTTTTCCTCCTATCCTTATTGGCCCTCACTCTGTTATAGGTTCTTGGTAGTTGCAGAGTAATATTAAGCACAAGTAGAATGGGAAGAGAAGGAAACAATATTTACTGTATGGATAATTAGGCACTGTGTAGGTCTTCACATATTTTATTAATCATTTCTTTTCTAAATATAATGACTCTTTACATATCTCTACCAAAGTATTCAGATTCCTGATTAGATCTTCCAGTGAAATGTGCAGTCTTGATTGCCGGCTGGTCTTTTTTCCACACTTCATATTTGTTTTATTTTACTGGCAAACAAAAGAACTATGCATTCTTTATTTCTTTCTTTTTTGTTCATCTCCCTGAAAGCCTAAATTCCAGCCAAGTCTAAGAGGCAAGTTCCAATTATTGCCCATTTTCCTGAGTCTCATCCTGGCTGCCCTTGCCTTCCAAAGTGGAAGGTACCAGCATATTACTTGTCTTTTATTTTTATTTTTTAATATTGGAAAAACAGAAATAAATACAGGAACTCTGAGCATCACTTTTCTTTTCTCTTCAAAGGCAGAAATGAGACTTGAACTCTTAATGTATCTTAGGTATATAAACATTTCATCTTCATTCCATCTAACTTTTTGGAAAATAATTGATATTATTGGAAGGTTATTAAAACAGAATGGGTAGAGTTTTGTTGTTTTTTTTTTTTTTCAAATGGGGCCAAATTTGGTGTTTTTGATGTCATGCAATATGATATGGTGCAGCCAAGAACTTACCAATATCAGAAATTTGAGGTGAAACAGATAAGAGTAAGAGTTAACCTCCTTCGTCAACACAACCCTACAAAGTAAGCAGTCTTATTTAAATGCATAGATGACAAAACTGAGGTTCATGCAATGTTAGTGTTTATTTATTCAAGCAGTCAGAAAGGCAATGTTTGGACCCAGATCTGTTTAAGTACAGATCATAACTTTGCATTACAACATGATGTCTTCACAGCAGAAAAATTTTATAGATGAAGCTTATCTGTGATTTATAGTAATTATTCTATATTTCTGAAACAGGGCACAACCCAAAGACTTTATAGTTTATGTTTATCACACATCATGTGATATTGGTGACCTGACAAATGGCTGACAGAAACTTAATGATGTCTTTTTATATATAAACTATATTTACATAATTTTCATACAATTAAGTAACTATTTCCAGGTTACATTTCAAAAAGTTTTGATAAATGTATGTACTTATGAAACTACTATCCCAATGAAAATCTAGACTATTTCTATAACTCTAAAAAGTTCCTTCAATCACTGGTGAAGTCAAGCCACCTCAAACTCCCACTCCAGGCAACACTGATCTGATCTCTATCAGAGATAACAGATTAGTTTAAACAGGTTTATCTTTTCACTTAATCTAACATATTCCCAGGTTCCAGGGATTAAAATATGGACATCTTTGAGAGACTATTATTTTGCATTCTACAACCAGCATGTTTATGGTACATCTTAAAATAGGTAGTAAACTTTCCTCCAATTTTGCTATTTTAAATTATTTTTGTCTTCTGTGTGTGTATATGTGTGTGGGCTTTCTTGATCTTTTTATTTCCCAAACATTTTTGAATAATTTTACTAATTTCTAAAATAATAATCACAATAATGATATTAAAATCACCTTGCTGGGATTTTAATTTAGATTGAAAGTTTCCATTTAATTTTTTTGGATTCTGTTAAATTATGTTTTAGTATTCCATTTTCATCCTCTATTCCCTTCTTTGGATATATTTCTATTTAGTATTTTCTATTTTTAGGTTTCATCCAGGATTTACAATATGTAACTTTAGTTTATCACACTGCACCTTCAAATAACACTATACTACTTTACCTAAAATGTAAAAAAGAAATCATAAAGTATATTTTTATGTGTCTTCTCCTGTCCTTTATTCTGTTGTGGTCATGTGGTTTATTTTTACTTATGTTATAAACCTCATAGTATGCTTGTATAGCTTCTGCTTTAAAGGGTCAGATATATTTGGAAGCAAGTTTTATTTTTAAAGTGTAAATATCTTTCATGTTATTCACATTCTTATCATTAGCAACACTATTTTTTTGTAAAAATTTTAGTTTCTATCTATAATTATTTTTCTTTAGAATATATAATGTTCCTTAATATTTCTTATGTTGTGATGTTTTTCAACTTTTGTCTGAAAATGTCTTATTTAACCTTTGGTTTGAATAAAATTTTTTCTAAATATAAAACTTCCAAGTTGGGGGTTTTAAAATTTTTTCTTCAGTTCTGTAGCTAATATCCTCTACTGTCTTTTGACTTAGGCTTTGTTGTTCTTGCTGTTGTTGCAAAGGAACGTTTTTGACAGGGAAGTTTTTTATTATGGTAAAATATATATAGTGTAAAATGTATGACAGTAACTATGTTTTAAATGTACAATTCAATGGTGTTAAGTATATTTCCATTATTGTATAACCATCACTACCATTTCCTTCCTCAACTTTTTCGTCATCCCAAATAGAAGCTCTACCCATTTACACTATAGCTCCCCATTTCTGTTTTGTCCCAGCTCCAGCATTTGCTATCTACTTTCTATCTTTATGAATTTGGCAATTTTAGGTACTGCATATGAATTCAATCATAGATTTTGGTTTTTGTGTCTGACCTGTTTCACACAGCATGTCTTCAAGGTTCATTCACATTATAGCATTTATCAGAATTTCATTCTTTTTAAAAGACTGAATAATATTCCATTGTGTGTATGTGTGTGTGTGTGTATATATATATCATATTTTGTATATGAATTCATCTGATTTTTCAATTGTTTAAAAATGGACAGATAGCATGGTATGTTTCTAACATGTAGAACACGATGCTTTGAAGTATTTATATGCTTTGAAGTATATATGTATATATACATATATACATACACACACATTGTGGAATGGTTAACTAGCTAATTAAAAAGGTAATTCTTCACATAGTTATGGTTATTGTTTTTGTGGCAGCAGCGTATAACATCTACTCTCTTTATATTTTTCAACAACACAACATATTATTATTAATAGTCGTAGTTTTACTAAACAATAGAGATTTTAAAATTCATTCTTCCTAACTGTAATTATGCATTCTTTGACCAACATCTCCCTATTTCTACATTCCTTCTCCCTAACCTTTCCAGCCTCTGGTAATCACCATTGTACCCTTTACTTCTGTGAGATCAACTGTTTGGCTTCCATATATTGATGAAATCATGTGGTATTTGTCTTTCTTTGCCTAGCTAATTTCACTTAACATAATGTCTTCCAGGTTCACCCATGTGTCATTAATGACAAGATTTATTCTTTTTTATGGCTGAGTGATATTTCATTGGGTATACCCAATATCTTACATTGTGAATTTTTTCAACTTTTGTCTGAAAATGTCTTAATTCACCTTTGGTTTGAATAACCAAAGGTTATATATATCTGTGTGTGTGTGTGTGTGTGTGTGTGTGTATACACACACGTATATATAATTTTCTTTACCCATTCATCCTCTGATGAGCACTTGGGTTGATTCTGTATGGTGGCATTTCTGATTAGTGCTTCAATAAACATGGGAGTGCAGATATCTCTTTGACCTAATGATTTTATTTCCTTTGGATATGTCCCTAGTTGTCGGTTTGGCAGATCACATGGTAGTTCTTTATTAATGTTTTGAGGAATTGCATACTGATTTCCATAATAACTGTACTGGCTTGGACTGTCTTTAATGAGAAGTAAGCTTTTATTTTTATATTTGCTTCCCTGTATACACCTTTTTCCTTTGCTGCTATTAAGATTTTCTTTGAATTATTAATTTCCAGCACTTTAATATGACATTTTGAAGTGATTGTCCTTAGGTTTATTTTACTCTAATTTTGCTGAGTTTCATTGATCTGTAGGTTTATCTAAAAATGGAAAAATATTTGCTCATTATTTCTTCAAATATTTTTCTCCTCACCTTGCCCCAAGACCCAATTATATACTTGTAAAGTTGCTAATGTTGCTTCAGATTAATGAAGTTCTATTTATTTTTAGATTTTGTACCAGCTGTTTCATTTTGAATAGTTTCTATTAATCTGTCTTCAAGTTCTTGATATTTTTTGTTTATATAACCTAATCTGCAATTTTACCTATGTACTATTTTTTAAATTTCAGAATAGTGTTTTCTAATGTGTAAATTCAATTTTTGTGGTTTTCTGTCGATCTCTATACATATTTACTATAGTTGTTTTTAAGACCTTTTTGATACTTATATTAATTTTTCTGATATGTGTACTAATTTTTTCCCTGGTCATGGGTGATATTTTCCTGTCTCATACATTTTTATTAGATGCTAGATGATGTAAATTTTATAGTTGAATTTCTGTATCTTTTTGTTTGCTTCCAGAATGTTTAGTTTTGTTTTAGTTAGCAGCAAATAAATTTTGTCTCAGTTTGAATTTTTTCATCTTAGAATGTGGGTCTAGACCAGGTTTCAGGGCCAGTTTAGTTACAGTCCTAAAGCATGACAGGGGATCTTCATTAAATGTTGGGTACCCTGTGTAATCTTTTGTTTCTGATTCTTTCAAATATAACCATCACCTAAGCTTATACAAGTTCCAGGAGGTTTACAGCTAAGAGTTCTTCAGTATTTGTTTCTTCCTTGGTCTAATGAATCTTACTTTATGACATATATCTTACAAAACCCAAATTGATGGAACACTAAAACAGATTCCTAGTCTTTGGCATTCTGCTCTGCAATTCCAGCTGCCTTTGACTCTCTGAATTTTGATTCCTGTCTTCCAATCTCAGCAAAGTCACTGTGGTCAGGCATCCCTACACAAGTCTCTAGTAAATGTCTCAAGACAGAAAGCTGGTTTCGTCAAAGGACTCACTTGACCAGTTTTCCTAATCAAGCTGAGACAATATCTTTAATCAAATAAAAACAGTAAGAGTAGGAATAGTAAGGTAAAAAAGAGGTTGGTGTTTTTACTTTCTCTATTTAGGTAAGCCAGTGGAACTGAATACAGATAGTCCCCGACTTAGAGTGGTCTGACATATGCTTTTTTTTTTCCAGAGTGTTGCTCTGTCACCCAGGCTAGAGTGCAGTGGCATGATCATGGCTGACTGCAACTTCTGCCTCCCGGGCTCAAGCGATTCTCCTGCCTCAGCCTCCCGAGTAGCTGGGATTACAGGTGTGTGCCATCACAGTCGGCTAATTTTTGTATTTTTAGTAAAGACGGGGTTTCACTCATGTTGGTCAGGGTGATCTCGAACCCCTGACCTCATGATCTGACTGCCTCAGCCTCCTAAAGTGGTGGGATTACAGGCGTGAGCCACCACACACAGTCTGACATATGCTTTTTTGACTATGATCATATAAAAGCTAAACTCATTCAGTGCTCATACAACCATTCCATTTTTCACTTTCAGTTCAGTATTTAATAAATCATGTGAAATATTCAACACTTTATTATAAAATAGACTTTGTCTTAAATGATTTTGCCAGATTGCAGGCTAAGGTAAGTGTTCTGAGCACATTTAAGGTAGACTAGGTTAAGCTATGATATTCGGTAGGTCAGGTGTATTAAATGCACTTTTGACATATAATATTTTCAACTCATGATGAGTTTATCCAGACCAATCCCATTGTAAGCCGGAAGCATCTATACAATTTCTTACTTGTTTACATCAGTGTTAATGTTTTTCATTTCTACAGTTCTAATCTACTAGGATATGAATGGGCACATTTGTTCCTTTTATTCTGTGAAACTACCTAGATCTCTCCAAACTAGCATAACTTAGTGAAGAATAACTATTTTTTAAAATCAAATTTTTTCAAAAATAAAATTTTATAACAGAAGCAATACAAATTAGATATGCCATTCTAGTGATAACAATTTATAGAAGAAAGAGAGTATCTGTGAATTTGACCAAACTAACAAAAGCAAGTTATCTCAATTAATTCAAGTAAAAATATATCGTACAAACTGCTAAGAGAATATATACTTTGTGTTATTGTAAATGTTTTTTTAATATAAAAGTTCAAATTTAACTGTCAATATAATTTAAAATCAACAACAAAAAGTAAATATGAACTCTAATGCTTCCAAAGCAGTGCTACATAACAATTAAAATATATCTGAAATTCTGCACCTCATATATATTTTTTTCTTTTCTTCACTCTACTAGGTAGACAGGTACTAATACAATAAAAATAATTGATAACAATGAAACCATAATATCAGTGAAAATTAAGCCTAAATAACTCTTTTTAATACCCATACGATTTAATAGATTATAATTGACATCATATATTATATTTTTATAAGTATAATAAGGACATTTAGTCAATTCCTGAAATATAATTAAATGTAAAAAAAGAAATAATTTGGATTTACTGATGCAGACTGAGCATCCCTAACCCTAAAATCCCAAATCCAAAATGCTCCAAATTTTGCAACACATAAGTACTTAACACAAACTTTCTTTTATGCACAAAATCATGAAAAATTTTATGAAAATTACCTTTGATCTATGGGTATAAAGTGTATATAAAACAATAATGAATTTTGTGTTCCATCTCCCACTTATTTCATAATGTATATACAAATATGCCAAACACTGGAAATATCAGAAATCCAAACTTCTGGTTCCAAGCATGTCAGATAAGGGATATTTGACCTGTGTGAATCCCAACAACAAATTGTTAATACAATTATTTATCAGTATTCTAAAGGATTTTCTTAAAACTTGTGTGTGATTTACATTCACACTTACCTCTATGCTATAGCCTAAAATAATATAAAAAAATGAAGAAATGATGTCAAAGTGCCAGAACAGCTTTGATAGTCTACATGGTGTTACTCTGTACTTAGTGAGCATGACACAATAAAGCAGTCTGTGTGTTTCACATTTGCAAGTCTTTCCCAATAGCGTTACAGCGTTTTCCTTCCCGTGTGTGTGTATGAGTGTGCTTATGTGCATTCATGGGTATTATATTCCTTTTTTATAAAAAATACAAACATTTGATTTAGAAAATAAAAGAGTAAAATCCCCAAGCAACTTGACCCTAAGGAGTTAAAAACTGGATTAGTTATGTAAGAATAAATGTAACATTTTGGGGGGGACATGCAATAATTGATACAGCATTTCAGAATTATTTCTTGAATCATGTAAGTTTTTAAGTGAGTGAAGGCACAGAGAATTCAAATAATTATGTCCAAGTAACTTGTGTTAGGGCCTTGGGAGGTCTAAAAGTTATTATAAGGAAAGACTTTTAATGATCAAAGAAAGAAATGTTAGAATTTGGAAAATAACTTGAATTATCCCTCAGTTTGTCACTGTGGCATAGAAGTAATACAGAAAAGAAGTCCCTACAAACTATTTTAATAGGAGTTACTGAAGAAATTAAAGTGTTTAGCATTGGGAATAACCTAATTTGCTCACTCTTTTCTAGAGTTTCTGGGACAGTAAGCTCATTACAGCTGAAAGGCCAACGGAAGGATTTTTTTTTTTTTTTAATGAGAAGACTGTACTTGTCATGACCAGAATAATTGGTAGCATTTTATTTAGAAACTTTTTTTAAAGTAAAACAACAATAATTCAGCTATATTGCTATAAAATCTACACTAAAATTAAGCATTTAAATATATGGCATTTGATACCTTTTAATCTTAGGAAAAATAATAATATAAAAATTACCTTACTTAAGAGTAAAATTGCCATTAACCAAGATTAATAATAGAGATAAAAGTATTAAATGCTAATTTACAGAAGACATATGAGACTTTCAATACACAGATAGCTAATGCCAGATTGTTTTAATAACTTTTTAATTGTGTGTTAATTATTTATTCATTAAATTGTTTATTCTAGTACTTCATCCAGAGTCCCTGGTGGTCCTGGATGAAGGAATTTAAGCCCTTCCTTGCTTTTAAACAACCAAGCAGGCATTTTTATTGCATCTAAATTAGTTGTGATGGGAAAACATGTGAGAATAGGCATGGAATTCTATCAGACTTCATGAGCTTACACTTATCCCTGAATCATAAATCTCAACATTTAAATGTTAGCTCAAAAATTAATATGATTATGTTGACTTCATTTTTGGACTGAAATTAGATTATATGAATTTATAGTAAATGTATGTCAGAGAACTGGGCATGGTGATTCACACCTATTTTCTCAGCTACTCAAGAAGGTGAAGCAGGAGAATCACTTGAGCCCAGGAGTCCTGGGTTGTAATGCACAATGATCACTCCTGTGAATAGCCATTGCAATCTGGTCTGGACAACATAGTAAGACCCTGTTTATAAAAATACATAAATGTGTATCACTGGGAGATCAGGGCATATTATTTATTATCAGAATTTTCTATGACATGGAACCATAAGTAAACAAACAATATATCCTTTATTTTACAATTACTTACGAGCCAAGGATATGGACTAATACAACATGATCTCTTTCCTTGATGTGATCTTGATCTAGTGGAAGATATAGTGGTGAAAATAAAGTACTAAAATATGATGAGATAACGGTAAAATATTGTGAATTTACAAAGGAGAAGGCAGAGTTTAGAGATTAATATTTAAACTAACTTTTGAAGGATCACTAGGATTTAAGCAAATTAAAGAAGTTATTCCCGAGGAAATGTCCAGCAGCATTAGAAGATGTTTTAGGAGCAGCAAGACCAAAGGGAATAGAGTAGAGGGACATATAGACAGAGAAGAAGATAAAACTGAATGTAAGTGTGAATTTCACTAGTAAATAGTACTGTTCATCTATATTACCTTTTTAATTTTATTTGATAGATAGCAAACTATGACTCTCAGTTTGCTACCTGCAAAATAAAATTTTAAAATATATTGCAAAAAGTTGATAAATTGTATTTTCCCTTTGGAAAAATAGTTCTGGTATCAAAGGAAAATAGGGATGAAAACGCTGATTTCCTTGAGGATAAGGAGAATAGAGAGAATAGATAAACACTATAGATAAGAGATAGTTAAGGTCTGAGCAAGGAAATGGCAATGGGGTTGAAAGGAGCAGGGTAATTTCAGGGAACTGCTGAGGTTGTTAACTGATTCTATGTGGGTGCAAAGTGGATAAACTGCCAAGAATAATTATTAAGTTTTTAGCTTTGGGTTATAATGAAGCTATTAACTAACATGAGGGATTACACAGAGGTGGAATTAATTTTAATCATGCTGGAGGTGCTTACTTTTTTGTGTCCTAATATATCCAAGGACTTTGATGTGCCTTTTCTTTTCCAATGGATCCTGTTACACTTGGAGCGCTGGGCGGGCAGCACTAGAATTCTAACAAGGACTTTGACTAGTTTTTGGAGTCGAAAAAGTCCACTGGGTCATGTACAATTTACAGAATGGGGAATGGTATTAGAAAAAGATCTGAGATTTAGATTTTTGACAAACTTGTGAAATTACCTAACCTCAAGTTTCATAGGGAAGTTAAATTTTTCAGTATATCAATTTACATCTGAGAAAGTAGAAAGTCAATTCCAAAGAAGTTCTTCAGTCATGCAGAAAATTCAGGAAACATTCAATGTAAAGTGTATACGCAAGGGTCCAGAGATCAGGAGGTCATAGGAGGCAATGAGAAAAGCACATACCCGTAAGGTGAATGCCAGTTACCTGGTCAGTATGTTTGACCTTTGTACTGTCTGATGCTGCACTCAGCACCCAGCAGAGGTGATCATGCACTTTAGAATATCATTATGCTTGTTTTTATACACTGTGACTTTAATAAGTTATGTAGGAACTATGAAAGAAAATATTTTTAAATGTATTATTTAGTTATCAGGGAATAGAATACAACTACTTCTAGGATCATAAACTTCAGAAAATAATTCCAATTTGTGTCAATTAGATGAGAGCAACCTACATAGCTCATGAATTATTGAATAAAGTAACTTGAGAATATATAAAGTATAAAAATTCATTTAAGTAATTGCTAATACAATTTAATTTCAAAATAATTGTCATTGAAATATACTATTTTTACTATCTTTTTTTGTGTGTGTTTTAGGCATTTTATATCATCCCAGAAAACAAATTATATGTTAAGAACAGATTTTACAAAAATATGTTTTTAGATATTGTCAATTAGGTTGAGATGCTAACCTCAAATTTTGTGGAACTAAGGCATTCATTTAAAAAGTTACAATTAACTTAGGTTATTTTTTAGATTACAAGTGTTTATTAAAGTATTTTGTTCTCCTACACACACACGTGTGTGCGTGTGCACACCCATGCACAAACACACGCACACATTATGTAAGTATATAAGCAAGGTCCAAATGGAAGTTCTGAAAAACAAAATTTTAAGGAGTCAGCTAATATTCATTTAATTTTGAATTTGTAGAATCTATGTCAATGCTTTGGAAGCATTTATTTTTTCTCAAAATATCAGCCCTGGAAGAGCTCCAGATGTATGAACTAATATTCCACGTAATTTTTTGATGTAAAAGAATTAACTTTTTAATGCAAGGTGATTTATTTGGGAAAAGTACTTATTTTGAAATTAAGAATAGTTCACTACAAAGGTGTGTGAGTCCAAGCCCATTTTGCATCTAGTCTCTTGGGCATTGATGATTATTTCTTCTTTAAGCTGAAAAAGAAAAATAAAAATGAAAATTTTAATTTGATTGCTAAAAGATATTTACATTGAAAAACTCTAGGAAAAGAGTAGTTCTCCTTAAATATTTGATTATAAGTGTAATCACATTCCTTGCAAACAGGAAACTTAAAAATATAAAACAGTACTGCCATGAAAATATATCGCCATGTAGATTGAAATATTTGTCTCGCTACCAATTTGGACATTGGAAAACTGACTCTATAACTTTGTGCTTTGTTTTGTTTTCTATTTGGCCAATAGAAAGAAAAGAAACCAACATCTAGAAGTGAAATATGTTTATTTATTTCTGATCACAGAGAATATAAAATTTTTGTAATAACTTCTAAGAATGTTTTGTTAGCAGTTTCTAACTTCGTTATTTACTGCATCATTTTTAAACACTTTGGAGCTAAATGATATTCTAAATGTCCATGAATACAGAAAACATCTCAGATAAATGATTGGAGACATGCTCTCTTTCCTGTAAGTCATTTAAGTGTTTTTTGAACAATTATATAGTATTTTTATTTATTTCTTCAAGTAACAAAAAATTGTTTCTCATATTTCTGGTTGCATCACCATCAACAAGTACTACTTTGAATGTACTACAATTACTGGAACTAATATTAGCTAACATATATTGCTTCCTCTTCTGTGCCTAGGTCTTAATTTATGAAGGTGACTGAATGACAACTGGGAGAGATCAATGCCATGAAAGTTTAATGTTACTCACATTCCCCCTAGAATCTCGAGGTGCAACAGACCATGCAAGATCACAAGGGAAGCATCAGATTTTGGTCAGGAAACAGAAACACGAGTCAGGTGAAAGGCTTAAGCCAGAGCCTTTAGCGGGGTTTCTGCAGGAATACACAGTTTAGGATTGGCCACTTTGAATAATTCTGGCAGGCTTTGGGCTATGAGAGTGGTCTCTATGAGAGTGGTCTTCTATATAAAAGTGGTTTGGCACCTGGCACTGAATTGATTTACTGCAGGGAAGATAGTGGTTAGTTGTGTGGGAGATAAGCAATTGAGGGGATAAAGAGCCAGGTAGGGGCCTGGCCTTGGATTAGCTGGTTTGGTCATAAAAGGCATGCTCCAGGCAAGTTGTCTACCACCCTCAAGAATTAGCTAGGAGAGCTAGTCATTCCCCAAGTCTGGAAGGCCCCCAAGAGATGTCAAAATATCATAAAATGTAGAAAATAAAACATAATGAATATACTTATTCAGTGCAGATACACAGTACCTTATGGGAATTCTCTCTTTGATATTCATTTTAAGTGTATACTCCATTATAGTATATAAATATTACATTTCAATTTCAATTTTCCAATTAAAAACTGAGGCCCAAATAAGTTACCTTATATGTTCCAGTCTGCACAGTAAGTATGGTGGAGGAGCATGGGTTCAAATCCTTACCTATGTAGCACAAAATTCAGGCTCTTTGTCACTACACTGTGTTGCTTTCCCTAACTATGTAAACAGAATATTCTAAAAACAGAGGCAGATAAGAAATAGTCAATTTGTGGAATATCTCATAGTAAAATTAATAAATAAGATCTAGAAGAAAAACATCCTCGATTGATATTATTAAAAATCCATGCATAAATTCCTCTAGGCATAGGAACCCATGGGGATTCTCCTTAGATTATCTGTGTTTTGGAGTAGATACAGCAACCTGAAATAATCAGTTTAGACTCTGGCATACAGTTCTTTCCATGTTTTTTCATTCCTTAACCTGGCTATCATTAGTATGTTGGGAGGTCATAATTTATATAATTAAAATTGCTTCCAAAAGCATTTTGACATATGAGAAAATGATCATGGCTTAATGTTTCCCATGTTAATACATATATTTATGTTTACAGAAACACAACATATGCACACAAACTCATGCAAAAACTAAGAATAACTTGGACTCATAAGAAACTGACACATGGGGCATACTTACACAACTTTAATAAAACTCTATCTTGAAAAATATTGACATAAATATTTACAAATATGAAACATTTTTAATCCTCTCTGTTTTACTTGGCAGGATCATCAATCAATAATGACAATAAATAAATAATTACATTTCACATATTCATAGAAATTTTTCATTGATGTGAAGCTCAAGTAATTTGATTATTACATAATTTCCTGTTTCAATCAGAATAGGCTATGTTATACCAAAGTTGCTTAAAAACAAGATTTATTTATTATTTATATTGTGTGTTGATTATGAATTGTCTGAGGCCTCTGTTTTAATTCCATCTAAATGCAATGGGATGTGACTTGTACCATTTGGAATAACAGTCACCTTGGCAAGGGAAAAGGACCTGATGAGTTCTCCATGAACGCTTAAATATTTGTACTTGCAAGTTACACAGAAATTCTGCAGTTATTCCGTTGTCCAAAGAGAGTTACATGGTCTTGCCTAACTCAAAGATGTATGTTGAAGTAAGGGAGATTATTTGTGAACAGTCCTAAAAAATACAACATTTGCCTTTTCACCAAATCAAAGAAGAAACATTAATGATAAATCAAATTTAATGTTAAATTTGTTAAAACATATAAATATATAAAATTCTATTTAAGCATAATAGTAATGCTAAATCCAATGAGGAGTTCTATCTTAATATGCTTTCTGGTGACAAACAGCACTTAGGACTCAGGAAAAATCTTCTCCACATCACTTGCTTTATATTTGAAAAGGAAGTTAATTAAATGCAAATATCTTGAAATGTGGGTAAAGGTGCCACCAGTATTAGAGATAAACACTACTTCAAGTTACAAGAATGAATAGCAGAATCTTTTAAATTACAGAATTACAAATTTATGAATTTATCAAAGTCTTTCTCTCATATAGCTGAAAGACCTCTACAACTTATTATTTTTCAATATTGTGAGGCACCCTTATTTATTTATTTATTTATTTTTGCTTCTTCTATGTTCCAATTAATGGTACTAATTCTGGAAATAATATGGTTTAATGCAATACATGAAAAATTGTACCATACAACTGCAGAATACACATCCAGTAGAAACCACACTTTGAATTTTGATCTTTTACTAGACTAGTGATATGCAATATGATACAGTTTCTCAGTGCTGGGCAGTGGCAGCAAGCCATTCTCTTTTTCACTTCTTTTAGTACAGTAATCAATAAATTACATGAGATATTCAACACTTTGTTATAAAATAGAGTTAGTGTCAGTTTTCCCCAATGGTAGGCTACTGTAAGTGTTCTGAGAATGTTTAAGATAGGCTAGGGTAACATACGATGTTTGATAAGTTAGGTTTATTAAATGCATTTTTGACCTACAATATTTTCAACTTATGGATTTATAAGAATATAACTCCATTGTAAGTTGAGAAGTATCTGTGTAAAAACAGTTGATACAACCAGTTGATAATTATTTTTAGTTAAAATTTATGGAAAATTTATATAGTCAAATATCAATAAGTTTTATGTATAGATATTTATATTATTATCAAATTAATCTAAATGTGAAAAATTATTACTACATAATTATTGATTTTGTTAAAATGAAGATAAACATTTTATGGAATGCATAATGACTTGTTAAATGCAGTATTTTTTATTTGCTTATTCAATAACATGAACAAATCATCAACAGAACACAGGCATATTTTATAATAATTAATGCTGCCTTTATATTTGCTTACCAACAGATAAATCAAGCTTTACTCAAGTTTTTTTTTTTAATTTTGTCAATGTAGTTCATATTTTCATGAGTAGATAGATATGTCACCTTTTATGTAACTGTTATTTGATTTTTTATATTTTGAATGTTTGGGTATATTAGGTGATCACATTGCATGCTTTGGCATGCATCTATACAAGCTAGAAGTCAAATTATCTCTTTGCTGATGACATAATTTTATACCTAGAAAACCCTAAAGATTCCTCTAAAAGCTACTTGGGACTTGGGCTTGATAAATATCTTCAGTAAAGTTTCAGGATACAAAATTAATGTAAAAATATCAGTAACAATACTGGATATCAAATTTTGTAACCCATATTTTTGTATATTCTTAAGATATATATATAGTTGTTTTAAAAAGGAACATAAATACAATGGAAATAAATAGATATTACCTCTATTTAACAAAAAATAACAATAAGTTTATTTTTGCCTCATGATATAGCAAGATATTTTACTCTTTGTTTTTCTTTTCCAAAAACACTCCTCTGAACTGTATCATGTGTTTAGGATATCCATCTTTTTCTTGATGTATTGGGAAATTTGAATGGGGTCAAAAGTAAAATTCAATCTGACTTGCAGCTTTGCCGTTTTAAATCCTACATTACACTGATTTCTAATGTCAGTGTAATATGAGGACATTAGTTAAATCTCCTCTGAACAAAAGTGTTTCAACATGGACTACCTAGACTTTTAATTACTGGCAACTGCAGGTTTTTAAACTTGCATGAATTCATTTCTAGCTGTCCAAAAATGTCCATCCATTTAAACATAAAGGCTTTTTTTGCAGTACAGCTGTTTCTGAATCAGGTTGTTTGCATCTATGAATTCATCAAATACATTATCCATGTCTAAAATACTCACTTCTCATCTTTTCTCATATTACATAACACTTTTTAGTCTTCTATGATATATCCTTCTGTTACTCAAAACCTTGAATTATTTTAGTTCCACTAAGATGAGATTTTGAATACCATATCTTTATTTATATTCATCACCTAGAACAAGAATTTAGTCAAATAGGATCCACCATTTGTTTTTGTAAGACCTGTGATCTAAAATTGTTTGATGATCTTTGAAAAGGCCACAGGGAGCCTGGAAGATCTGCAGTGACTTCATCTAAGTTTTCTGCGTTCTTGGTATGTTTTCACAAAAACTCATTTTGTAAATAAAATGACTCATTTCTTGAAACATTACTACTTCAGAATTCAAAAAATTTACCCACAATGTTAAAGGAATTTCTCACTTTCTTTCTTTCTTTTTTTTTTTTTTAACTAAAACTGTTGCTAATTTGGAATCCAACTTTGATTTCACAAGTTCAAATTATCTCTATGATTTAAAACTATTTTCTCTGAGAATAGATGTTTTATTTATCATGACATCCAATGTGCTTCAGAATATTTAAAAATGAAGATATTTTGGACATGGATAGACTATTTGATGAATTCATAGATGCAAACAACCTGATTCAGAAACAGCTGTACTGCAAAAAAATGTCTTTATGTTTAAACGGATGGACATTTTTGAACAGCTAGAAACGAATTCATACAAGTCTAAAAACCTGCAGTTGCCAGCAATTAAAAGCCTAGGTAGTCCATGTTCAAACACTTGTTCAGAGGAGATTTAACTAATGTCCTCATATTACACTGACAGTAGAAATCAGTGTAATGTAGGATTTATAAGGGCAAAGCTGCAAGTCAGTGAATTTTACTTTTGACCCTATTCAAATTTCCCAATACATCAAGAAAAAGATGGATATCCTAAAGGCTTGATACAGTTCAGGGGAGTGTTTTTGGAAAAGAAAAACAAAGAGTAAAATGTCTTACTATATCATGAGGCAAAAATAAACTTATTGTTATTTTTTGTTAAATAGAGGTAATATCTGTTTAATTATTTCCATTGTATGTACGTTCCTTTAAAAAAGACGTGTGTGTGTGTGTGTGTGTGTGTATATCTTAAGAATATACAAAAATATGAGTTACAAAATTTGATATCCAATATTGCTACTAATATTTTTACATTGATTTTGTATCCTGAAACTTTACTGAAGGTATTTATCAAGCCCAAGTCCCAAGTAGCTTTTAGAGGAATCTTTAGGGTTTTCTAGGTATAAAATTACATCATCAGCAAAGAGATAATTTGACTTCCTCTTTTCCAACTTGGATGCCTTTTATTTTTTTCTCTTACCTGATTGTTCTAGTTAGGACTTTCAGTACTATGTTGAGTAGATGTGGTGAGAGTGAACATCCTTGCTTGTTCCAGATCTTAGGGGAAACACTTCTAACTTTTGAATATGTTGTTGGCTGTGTGTTTTTCATAGATGGCTCTTGTTATTTTGAAGTATTGTTCCTTCAGTGCCTAGTTTGTTGAAGGTTTTTATCAAAAGGAACGTTAGATTTTATTGAGTGCTTTTTTCTGCACCCATTGAGAGGATCATGTGGTTACTGTTTTTACTTCCGTTTATATGGTGAGTCACATTAATTGATTTGCCTATTTTGAAGCATTCTTGTGTTCCTGGAATAAAACCCACTTGATTGTGATGAATTATCTTTTTGATGTGCTGCTGAATTTGGTTCACTACTATTTTTTTGAGGATCTTTGCATTTATGTTCATCAGGAATATTGACCTGCAATTTTCTTTTTGTGTTGTGTGTTTGCCTGATTTGGACTTCAGACTGATATTGTATTTGTAGAATGAGTTAGTGAGGAATCCCTCTTAATTGATTTTTTGGAATAGTTTCAGTAATATTGGTACAATCTCTTCTTTGTATGTCTGGTCAAATTAAGCTGTGAATCCATCTCATCCTGGAATTTTTTTGTTCGAAGATTATTCATTACTAATTCAGTTTAGTTACTCATTATGGGCCCGTTTAGGATTTCTGTTTTTTCCTGGTTCAATTCTTGAGAGGTTGTACGTTTCCAGGAATTTATCCTTTTCCTCTAGGTTTCCGAGATTGTGTACGTAAAGGTGTTTATGGTAGTTTCTGATGGTTTTTTGTATATCTGTGGTATCAGTTGTAATGTCTCTTTTATCATTTCTATTGTACTTATTTGAATCTTTTTATCCTGGTTAATCTAGCTAGTGGTCAATTTTGTTTATCCTTTCAAATAACCAACTTTTCACTTTGTTGATCCTTTGTATCATTTTTTTGGTCTCACTTGTACTTGGTTCTGCTGTGTTCTTTGTTATTTCTTTTTTTCTGCTAGATTTGGATGTGGTTTGTTCTTGTTTTCCTAGTTCCTAGAGGTTCAACATGATGTTGTTAATTTGAGATCTTCCTATATTTTTGATGTAGGCATTTAGCACTATAAACTTTCTTCTTAGCACTCACTACTTTTGCCGTATCCCAGAGGTTTGGGTACGCTGCCTCTGTATTTTTTTGTTTTTGATTTTTTTTTTTAAATTTCTGCCTTAATTTTATTATTTATCTAAGAGTAACTCAGGAACAAGTAACTTACTTTCCATATTCTTGTGTAGTTTTGAGTGTTATTCTTGGTATTGATTTTTAATTTTATTCCATTGTAGTTCAAGAAGGTACATGATATGATTTTGATTTTTTGATTTCATTGAAACCATATGCTTTGAATGTTCCCTGTGCAGAAGATAAGGAAGTTATTTCTATGGTTGGTGAGTAGAATGTTCTGTAAATGTCTGTTAGGTCCATTTGGTCTACAGTCCAGTTTAAGTCCAGAGTTTCTTGGATAATTTTCTGCCTTGATGATCTGTATAATAATGCCAGATCTAGTATATTTACTCCCTCACTATTCTTGCATTGTGATCAATGTGTTTCTTAGGCCTAGCAGTATTTGTTTGGTGAATCTCGGTGCTCTAGTGTTCAGTGCATTTATTTTTATGCCTGCCAACACAACATTAACTCTGCAGCCCAGGAATCAAGGAGTAATTTCAATTTTCAATCTTATTATTTAGGACATACATGTTATAAGATTATAGGTGTCGTAGAGAGTTATTTCTCTGATGGATCTCAGAAAATTCAATTGAAAACCTTCCAAGAAGGATTTATGATTCTAGAGGCCATAAATAACATCCATGTTTTATGGGAGTAGATCAAAGTATTAACATTAACAAGAATTTGGGAGAAATTAATCCTGAACCCAATAGATGATTTTGAGGGGATAAAGATTTCAGTAGAGGAACCAGCTGCAAAGAAATGGAAAGAGAACTAGAATTAGAAGTAGAGCCCAAAGAGGTGACTGAGTTGCTGCAATCCCATGTGTAAAACTTGAGTGGATGAGTAATTGCTTCTTATGGATAAGCAAAGAAAGTGGTTTCTTGAGATGGAATCTACTTCTGAAGATGCTGTGAACATTGTTAAAATGACAATGAAGGACTTAGAATATTACATCAATGTAATTGATAAAGCAGTGGTAAAATCTGAGAGGATTGACTCCAGTTTTGAAAGGAGTTCTACTGTGGGTAAAATGCTATCAAATGGCATTGCATGTCACATAGATATCTATCTTGAAAGGAAAAGTCAGTTCATGTGGTAAACTTTATTTGCTTATTTTAGGAAATAGTCACAGCCACCCCAGCCTTAAGCAACCACCACCCTGATCACTCAACAACAATGAACACTGAGGCAAGACTCTCCACTAACAAAAAGATTATGACTTGTTGAAGACTCAGATAATTGTTATCATTTTTTTAGTAATAAAGTGTTTTTAATTTAGATTTTTATTTTTTATTAGACCTAATGCTATTACACATTTACATATCTATAGACTATAGTGTAAATGTAACTTTCATATGCACTGGGAAAACAAAGTATTTGTGTGACTTGGAACCAAACCTATCTCCACATTATGCCTATAGATAGATAGATATTCATGAATATCTATCTCTCTATATATATGTGTATATATACACTATATATCTATATATAGATAGCATTTATATCCATATATGCATGTTTATATATAGATATACATGTACATATCTACATATATTCTATATATGTGTTTATAGATATATATATAGCTCTCTATGTATTCAAAATAAACTCAAGTTAATATTTTATAGGTATATATGGTTGATGGATGTGTGAAAAAAATAGTAAGGAAATGCATACCACAAAAATAATATTACAGTTACCTATATGTGAAAAAAACAGAGTAGTAGGGAAATGAGTACCATAAAAATAATATTACAGTTACCTATATTGGCAAAGAGACAGTTCTCATTAATAAAGGACAAAAATAGAAGTTTCTGGTTTGTAGTGATGTTTTATTTTTTGACATGGTTGTAGATATGTAGAGTTTTTGCACTATAAACCTGCATTTATATGTTTATGTAATTTTGTATATATTTTCCACATTTCTGCATATCACATTTCACGTAAAATTTTCGTGACAGAAAAAGAAGGAGTCAAAAGTAGTCCCTTGGAAGCCAAGTAAAGAAAGTATTTCATAAAAGGGAGAGAGGTGTAATTATTGATTATCTGTAGGTTATATTATATTGCTGCTATTTATGGAAAACTGTACTTTCTAATAGAAAGCACGGAATTTAACATATATATTTATCTTCCCTGAATGTGGGTAGGTCTCTGCCACAGACAGACCTATCCCTGGAGAAGAAAGAAACAAATTTCCCTCTCTGTGGGCATAGTATTTTAGTAATACAGAGCAAGGGGTTCCATGCTTAACATATTATTCCAAACTTATTAACCTCTTACCCAAAGAGAGAGAGTGGGCACTAAGAGAACTACAGCTCATGGTAGCACATTTTCAGGACAGTAACTTCCTAAAATTAGTTATTAAATCAATAGTCAATGGAAAATATGGCCAATCTCTCAAGAGAAAACAATGTCAGAAGGTCATGGGAACCCTTAAGATTTATTTTTATTTTATTATCCTCTGAGTCCTCTGAGTAAAATCAGATGAGCTATGACTTTTTTTTTTTTTTTTTTTTTTTTTGAGACGGAGTCTCTTTCTGTTGCCCAGGCTGTAGTGCAGTGGAGCAATCTTGGCTCACTGCACTAGAATTCTCCTGTGTTCAAGAGACTCTCCTGTCTCAGCCTCCCGAGTAGCTGGGACTACAGACGAGTGCCACTACGCTTGGCCATATATATATATATATAGAGAGAGAGAGAGAGAGTATTTTTAGTAGAGACAGGGTTTCACCATGTTGGCCAGGCTGGCCTCGAACTCCTGACCTCAGGTGATCTGCCCACCTCGGTCTCCAAAAGTGCTGGGATTACAGGCGTGAGCCACCATGCCAGGCCCAGATGAGCTGTCACTTTGTCAAGGCATAGATTTAAAAACATGAAATATTTTAATATTTTTTTCTGATTTTTGTTTAGAAATTAATTGTAAATAATGTGTGTTTCTTAATTAATTTTAGGTCTTATTATTATTAGCATTCCTAATCTACCCCATATACAAATCTGTTAAGCAAATGGTTACACATTTAACTGTATTATTTTTTATTCAATAATATTTATTGAACTGCTAATATAGGTCAAGAATTACTCTAAGTATTGATATAAATACCACCAGCTTTTTCTTCTCAAGTCAACATTACCTTACTATAAATTATACCAGCGCCCTTTTGCTAACACATTACTGCTTTAGGTTTTGTGATTCATAAAACATATGTGAAAAAAAATCAATGTGATTCTAAAGGTGAACAATGCCTCTCAATCTAAGCTACCATCACCACATGAAACCCATCCTTAAAGCACAAGATTAAAATGTCATGAAACTAGTAAGTCTTATTTTATTTTTTTCTTGGGACACAAGGAAAATAATAGAAAGGATTGAAAAGCCATGATTTCTTTTGATAAGTTACTGCTTTTCAAATTAGGTTCATTCTCCTCTGATAGTCTAAAATGAGGTGATTATTTTTACTGTTATTTTAAATTGTTTTAATAGAAATGTTCCCCACTATATCTCTAGAGAGATGAATCAGTATTTTAAAATATGAATAACTCTTGTTACATAATATTTAATGCTTTACATGCTAGCCAAGCATCAGATTGCCATTTTCTGAATCCTATCTTATGAATATTGTTTAAACTTTATATTTGGACATCATAACAGTTAACGTAACAACACCTATGTAGTAATAAAACTTAAATAAATCAGTGTATTAAGATTTGTTAACTTTCCCACAGTTGAGTAAAAACACACTGTTTACTATAAAGGACCAATAACTCTAAATATTTTGAATAGATTTTTTTAAATGACTTTACTTAATAACAGAATCTAGAGCTGCTCTAGATTTCTGAGCCAATATTTGAGTTCCATATTCCTACATTTTTATTTCATTACTCTAAGACTGAAATCTGCATATTTAGTAAACATCACAGGTGATTCAGTTGCAGGTGTCATTTGGAACACAACAGGAATGCAACCTTAATTATAATTTCCTTTCTATTCAACAATTTTACATAGAAAATGATTGGTGCAGACACAATGGAGGGGATGGATTTGATGTGAGATATATCTTATAAAAATAGTTGCTTTATAAAGAAAGGAATCACAATAGTATATGTTATAGAAAATCTTGATTTCATCTTTCTCAACATCCACCTCAATTTATAACAAACTTTTCTAATCTTGCCAAAAAATTATTTGCTCACAAATTACCAATCAATTAGCTTATCCTGAACCTCACCTGCGGTGATTATCTATGGAAAACTTCTAAGGTTATCTTTTTAAAGTTTTGTCACCTGAGAAAATAATGTGTTCTTTGACATAAATATTGATCTATGCCAGATATTAGGCATACTGAAAACAAGTAGGTATAGATGCAGAGAAAATATGTAATTATTTGTCTGTGGTAAAGCAAAATATCACACAAATGTTTACTCAATAACAGGAAAAAGCTGTTAAGCCTATTAGAAAACAGTTCCAATTATGTTCACATCTATAAATTAATCATAACTGGTGATTTGATCCTAATTTCATTTACATGTGTCAATATGGAAGTTCAAATTCTGAACATGTACTACAGATTCATTAAAAAATCCATGTTCATGAAGCCTCTTATCATTGTAGACTCCTTTCCATTTATATTGACACATGCTTCCACCTGAATCTATAGGCATATTGAATGATCCACCTGCTTACAGTGCCACATACCTACAGAACTAAGTTACACTATTAAGATACTCATAGAAATGACCATATTTATAAGTAAATATGCAAGCATATTTTGAAAACCAATCTATGAAAGTCTAAATAGAAAGGAATAATAAATGTACATTAAATTATAGTTATGTAATTTAACAACAATTTAGAGAAAGATTATATAAAACAATGAATACACTGTTCGACAGCAGTGGTTCTCAATTTTAACTTGACTCTGAGTCACCTGTAGAGCCTTTTAAAACCGGATTCTTCATCTCACCCTCAGAGTTTCTGTATCTTTAGTTCAGGTTTGGGGCTCAAAAACTTGCATTTCTAAAAAGTTCCTAGATAAGGTTGAAGCTGCTAGTTCAATAACTGCATTTTGAATACCACTGCTTTAAAAAATTCAAACTGTGATTCTATTTTTAAAATGTTGCTTTGCATGCAACTGTATATAGAACATGAGCCACGAAAAAAAATAACTTACAGATAATCCTGAATAGTATTCCATATTCTAACTTTCATTTTAGATATTTGGAAACTGAGACACAAGGTTATTAAGTGAATCATTGAGCACATAACTCAAGGCATTTTACACTGAAAATGAATTGTTGGATGTATGAGAAGATTCATGGCTATGTGGGTTGAAAAGCAGAACAATTTGTAGTAGATAAGAGAAATATCTTGGGAGACAAGAGAAGAGTCAGTGGGCTACTGTAACTACAGAATACCAGTAAATAGATTCTAAATTAACAATAAAAATATTATTTGAAGCTGACTTTTAAGTTTCAGCTTCTACATGTAACAAGATTGAAAACATCAACTGCATCCTTACAGAAAGACAAAAGCTGAGCGAACGAAAAATCAAAGACGTTTTCTTACTCACTGGAGAATTGAGGACTCTGGACAAGCCACCACCCTGGGATCTATAGAGACAAGAGAATATATAAAATCACAGTCAAAATCGGCTTATTTGGACCAGAATCCACTGGAGTCCTATACTAACTGGAACACTTACATGATTCTTTTCATGAATTCTGAGGATTGTAAACTCGTATGAGAGTAAGACATTTCTGGGGACCACAGTCTTTGAATACATCTACTTTCATGAGTTCACTTTCAGGAAACCGATCAGGTTCTTAAACCAAGTAAAATCAGAAGCAGAGGAATGAAAACAGTAACCACAATGAAATAAACCTGTATACTCTCGATAACAAAGGCTTGCCCTCTAATGTAAGCACTATAAGAGCCTTATTGGACATAGGCTGAAGGACAATAATTCTGCTTATCACAATGACAACATCAGTTCCTGGGGAGCATATGGAGCACTGAAAACTCTTAATTTATTGTAGGAATATAAAATGGCCTAACCACTGTGGAAGACAGTTTGGTAGTTTATTCAAATGTAAACCAAGTTTTACCGTATAGTCTTGCAATCGTGTTCCTAGGCATTTACTTAAATCATTTGAAAACTATGTCTACACAGAATATATACAAGAGTGTTTGTAGAAGCTTTATTCCACCAAAAATTAAAAGCACAAGATGCCCTTTAATAGGAGAATTAAGAAATAAAGTATGGTGCATTCATGCAAGAGAATAATTTTCAGCAATAAAAATATGAATTATTAAGCCATTAAGATACATAGGAGATTCAAAGTTCATATTTCTAAGTTTAAAAAGCCAGTCTGAAAGCCTACCTACTGCATATTTCCAATTATATGACATTTGCATTCTGGAAAAGGCAAAACTATAGAGACAACAAAAATTGGCTTAACTTCCCTATAACATCACCTTGGAGCTTAGGATATCAACATGAATTTTGAAGGGACACGAATATCCAGACCATGGCATTCTGTAAGTCTGAAACTGTTTAAAAATAAAATATATTAAAAATGTCTTAAGCCTTTAGGAAATGGTTACATTTCATAAATATATTTTTTATCTGAAAATCTTATTACTCATGTCAAGGTTAAATTGAAATCAGAATCTCACCATTTCCCTAAATACCTGCCACAAATGATTGTAAAACCTACACCCAGATTCTGTAATGCATCTTTAAATTCTCCTGTATTCAGGAATGAATGGTTAATGGCTTTGCTTTGTGTGGCTCAGTGTTTTTTAATCCTTTCTTCTTTCATCCTAGTCCTCTAACCCTTTTAGAAGCTAAATTTTGTCATTTTAATATGATGGTAATTGCTATATGCTACTCTATTCAGCATCAGACAGGATTGCCTCAGGGAAAAAAAAGAGATAAGTGCCCTGTTGAGTTTAAATAGATTTGTTCTGCAGATATGCCAAACTACATTTTATTTTTAAATCTCTATCAAATGAATCTGAATCTATTTCAATTGTTGCGTTTTATTGATGGTAAGACTTTTGAATGAGACTTTTTTCTGTTCTACATTTTAAAAAAATGAGAAAAAACAACCTTTTGGTATCAACTACACACATTTTATGTCTAATTTTACTGGAAAGTTTATTTAACTAAGCATTTGTGCAATCATTTTCCTGAATTAAATGGCGATATCCAAATAAAAAACATTTGTATGGTGACCAGTAGCAATTTCTTCTCTAAAGAAAGATGGTCACAAATTTCAAAGATAAGTATATGTGTTGCAATTATTGAAGCTGTATACTATGCTAGATTATTACATTAACAGAACATATATTTTAATATATTTAATAATTGAAAATAGTAGAAACAGAAATGAAATCAATGGAATATACTCTCTTTTATTAAAAAGTTGGTTAAGATTGAAACCAAAGGCTTTTAATCTTAATTATGGGTCAATTTCACCTAATAAAACCTTAATAAAAATAAACAGGAGAAACTAGTTATTGGATTATACTTTTCGTAAAATCTATTTTCTTCCAATGTTGTTTTATTTTTTTAAATTTTATTATATTTTATTTTATTCAATAGTTTTTGGGGAACAGGTGGGTTTTGGTTACATGGGTAAGTTCTTTAGTGGTGATTTCTGAGATTTTGGTGCACTTGTCACCAAAGTAGTATATACTGTACCCAATGTGCAGTCTTTTATCCCTTACTCCACTCCCACACTTCTCCCATAGTCCCCAAAGACTATTATATTTTTCTTATGCCTTTGCCGTATCATAACTTAGCTCCCATGTATAAGTGAGAACATACAATGTTTGATTTTCCATTCCTGAGTTACTTTACTTAGAAAAATAGTGTCTGACTCCATCCAGGTTGCTGCAAATAACGTTGCTTGTTCCTTTTCATGTCTGAATAGTACTCCATAGTGTGTGTGTGTGTGTGTGTGTGTGTGTGTGTATCACATTTTCTTTGTCCACTTGTTGGTTGATGGGCGTTTAGACTGGTTCCATATTTTTGCAACTGCAAATTGTGCTGCTATAAATATGCAGGTACAAGTGTCTTTTTCATATAATGACTTACTTTTCTTTTTTTTTTTTTTTTTAATAAAAGAATTTTAATTGACTCACAGTTCCACATGGCTGGGGAGGCCTCAGAAAACTTACAGTCATGACAGAAGGCAGCGGGGAAGCAGACACGTCCTACATGGCTAGAGCAGGAGGAAGAGTGAAGGGAGAGGTGCACACATTTTTAAACCAGATCTCATGAGAACTCACTATTATGAGAGCAGCAAGGGGGAAACCTGCCCCCATGAGCCAGTCACCTCCCCACAGACCCCTCCTCTAACACTGGGGATTACCGTTTGACATGAGATTTGGGTAGGGGCACAAATCCAAACCATATCAACTTCCTATGGTTTTAAATGTTTATTTCAATTCAAATACATAGTATTTCTCAAGAAGAAATGACATTAACGTATTTCAAGGGTTACTAGCATTAGTCCTGACAATGATTTCCTTCCTTACTGAGACAATGATCTCTAATAAACAAAAATAGAAGTATAATTAAGGACTAAGTTATGTGTGTTAATTAGTAGGCATATGTCACTGTATATAGACTGGTCAATTGTTACTGTCCCACTGTTCTTTAATACAGATGCCTCTGGTACCTTGCTTGACTCTGTCATTAGGAATGTCAAATTGTACAAAAGTATATACCTTGACATTATTCTTTCACTTTTCCTAGACTTTCTTATTTTAGATCATAGCTGGCCATTTGATGACTTCTTGTAGTATTGCCTACTAGCTTTATCTACGGGTTCATATCAGGCAGACCGGAGCTCTCTCCCTAGAGCTGTCACATATATTGCGTCCTTGGGTAAGTGTATTAGTCCATTTTTATACTGCTGTAAATAACTGCCTGAGACTGGGTAATTTGTAAAAGAAAGACGTTTAGCTGACTCACAGTTCAGCAGGGCTGGGGTATTTTTGCCATATTTTTAAATGATGCATTTATTTACTTCTTATGGATTAACAGAACTGAAGAAAGTGGTAGGGCCTCAGAGCTGTGGTAGTGAGCCTCTGGAAGAAAGACGTATGTGTCCTCCATGAATAAATATGCAACTCACAAAAAAAAAAAAAAAAGAAATTTTTTTTTAAATGCAACTGAGTGGCACATTGGGAAGAAAAAAGTGAAATAAGGTACATCTTTCAGTTCCAAGGTTTCCAGATATCATAATAATTTCTTTTTATGTCATATAAATTCCCACATATATCTTCCCCTCCTTGTAAACAAATTTCCCTTTTTTTAAGCTTTTCTTGTAACAAATCTGTTTATCTCCCTTGCCTTGCCACTTCTGTTTTGTATTTTACATGCTAATCTCCAGTTCAAAGATTCCTTTAGTATTTTTTCCCTGTGTTCATCCTGTTCACTTACTTGTATTGAATAAAAAGGCTCAGGATAATAGATTAGCCATTTCTATCATGCAATGCATCCCCCTTTATCTGGAGAATTAAAACATTGTTGTTCCATATCAGTTTCTTATTTACATCTTTTGAAAAAGCAATGAATGATTTCTGCACAAATTAGATGTAGGTTAAATTTTAATATGGCACTTGGCATTATTTCAATTCATAAGAAATTAATTCCTTTACTGCAAACCTCAGAATTTGTTCCATGTTTGATCATGTTCACTTATGCTGTAATAGACATATTTATGATGACCTTTTAAATTATAATGATAATGAAATAGTTACAATTGGGTACTTAAAATGTGGCAAGGTTTGTGCTAAGTGTTTTAATAGCATTATCTAAAAAAATCCTTAAAATAACAACTTAAAGTAAACACTATTGTTATTTTCTTCTTGTGGGTAAAGAATGTAAGTCTAGATAGGATAGGTAATATCAGTAAATAGTCAGGCTTTGTGTCCCCACCCAAATCTCATCTTGAATTGTAATCCTCATAATCCCCACAATCCCCACGTGTCAAGGGAGAGACCAGGTGGAGGTAATTGAATCATGAGGGTAGTTTCCCTCATGCTGTTCTTGTGATAGTGAGTGAATTCTCAGGAGATCTGATGGTTTTATTTTCCCTTTGTTCAGCACTTATCCTTCCTGCCACCCTGTGAAGAAGGTGCCTTGCTTCCCCTTCTCCTTCTGCCATGATTTTAAGTTTTCTGAGGCCTCCTCAGCCCTGCTGAACTGTGAGTCAGCTAAACGTCTTGCTTTTACTTTTCTTTGAGTAGATAGATACCCAGTAGTAGGACTACTGGGTCAAATGGTAGATTTACTTTTAGTTCTTTAAGAAATCTCCATACTGTTTTCCATAGTAGTTGAACTAGTTTACATTCCCACCAGCAGTGTAAAAGTGTTCTCTTTTCACCACATCCACATCAACATCTGTGATTTTATTTTTCAACTGTGGTCATTCTTGCAGGAGTAAAGTGGTATCTCATTGTGGTTTTAATTTGCATTTCCCTGATAATGGGTGATGGGCATATTTTAATATATTTATTAATATAATTAATATATTTTTATTTGTTTATATTTTTATTGTATTTGTTTTATGTCTTCTCAAAATTGTGTATTTATGTCCTTTGGCTATTTTTTGATGAAATTATTTGTTTTTTCCTTGCTGACTGAGTTCCGTGTAAATTCTGGATATTAGTTCTTTGTCAGATGCATAGTTTGTGAATATTTTCTCCCATTCTGTGGGTTGTGTTTACTCTGCTGATCATTTATTTTGCTGTGCAGCAGCATTTTATTTTCATTAGGTACTACCTGTTTGTTTTTGTTTTTGTTTCATTTGCTTTTGGATTCGTGGTTATGAAGTCTGTGCCTAAGCCAGTGTATAGAAGAGTTTTTCCAGTGTTAACTTCTAGAATTTTTTTATAGCTTTAAGTCTTAGATTTAAGTATTTGATCCATCTTTAGTTGATTTTTATATACAGTGAGAGATGAGGATCTAGCCTTATTCTTCTACATGTGGCTTGCCAGGTATCCCAGCACCATTTGTTGAATAGGGTGTCCTTTCTCCTCTTTTTTTTTATATTTATTTATTTATTTATTTGATTTGATTTGTCAAAGATCAATTGGCTGTAAGAATTTGGCTTTATTTCTGGGTTCTCCATTCTGTTCTGTTCATCTATGTGCCTATTTTTACACCAGTGCCATGCTGTTTTGGTAACTGTAGCCTTCTAGTATGGTTTGAAATCAGGTAATGTCTCCAGATTTGTACTTTTTGCTTAGTCTTGCTTTGGCTATAGGGGCTCTTTTTTAGATCCATGTGAATTTTAGGATTTTTTTTTACTACTTCTGTGAAGAAAGATGATGGTATTTTGATGAGAATTTGTTGTTTGCTTTTGGCAATATGGTAATTTTCACAATATTGATTCTACACATTCATGAGCATTGTATGTATTCCCATTTGTCTGTGTCATCTATGATTTCTTTCAGCAAGATTTTAGTTTTCCTTATAGAGATATTTCATCTCCTTGGTTAGGAGTATTCCTAAGTATTTTATTTTATTTTATTTTATTTTATTTCATTTCATTTTATTCACAGCTGCTGTAAAGGGATTAAGTTCTTATTTTGACACTCAATGTGGTTGCTGGTGGTGTAGAGAAGTGCCACTGATTTGTATACATTGATTTGAATCTTTTCCGAATTCATTTGTCAGTTCTATAAGCTTTTTGGTTGACTCTAGGGTTTTCTAGGTATACGATCATATCATCATTGAATAGCCACAGCTTGATTTCCTTTTTACCGATTCAGATGCCCTTTATTTCTTTCTCTCGTCTGATTGCGCTGGCTAGGACTTCTAGTAATATGTTGAATAGAAGTGGTAAAAGTTGGAATCCTTGTCTTGTTCCATTTATCAGAGGGAATATTTTCAGTTTTTCCCTTTTCAGTATAATGTTGGCAGTGGATTTGTCATGTGTGACTTTTATTACTTTGAGGTATGTCCCTTTTTTGATAATTTTGCTGAGGGTTTTTATTATACAGGGATGTGGATTTTGTCAAAAGTGTTTCTACATACACATATCCAAATAATCATATGATTTTTGTTTTTAATTCTGTTTATATGATGTATCACATTTACTGACTTGCGTATGTTAAACCATTCCTGCATCCCTGGTATGAAACCCACTTGATTATGATGTATTATCATTTTGACATATTGTTGTATTCCATTAGCTAGTATTTTGTTGAGGATTTTTGTATCTATGTTCATCAGGGATGTTGGTCTGTAGCTTTTTGTTGTTGTTATGTCATTTCCCTGGTTTTGGTATTAAGGTGATATTGGCTTCACAGAATTATTTAGGGATGATTCTCTCCTTCTCTATCTTTTGGAATAGTTGCAGCACGATTGGTACCAATTCTTCTTTGAATGTCTGTTAGAATTCAGCTCTGAATTTATCTGGTCCTGGACTTCTTTTTTTTGGCAATTTTTTTTTTTATTATGGTTTCGATCTTAGCACTTGTTATTGGTCTGTTCAGAGTTTACAATGCTTTTTTGTTTATTCTAGGAGGGTTTTATACTTCTAGGAATTTATCTTGCTCTTCTAGATTTTCTAATTTGTGTGTGTAAAGGTGTTCATAATAACCCTGAATGATCTTTTATATTTCTGTAGTATTGGTTTTAGTATCTCATTTCTAACTAAGCTTATTTGGATCTTCTCTCTTCTTTTCTTGGTTATTCTCACTTGTGGTCTAGCAATTTTGCTTATCTTTAAAAGAAATAGATTTTTGTTTAATTTATATTTTGTATTTTTGTTTGTTTCAATTTCATTTAGTTCTGCTCTGATCTTCGATATTTCTTTTCTTCTGCTGGATTTGGGTTTGGTTTGTTCTTGTTTCTCTAGTTCCTTGAGGTGTGACTGTAGATTGTCTATTCGTGCTCTTTCAGACTTTTTGATGTAGGCATTTAATGATATAAACTTTCCTCTTAGCACTTGCTTTTGCTGAATTTTATAGGTTTTGATAAGTTGTGTCACTGCTATTGTTAAGTGCAAAGAACTTTTAAATTTCCATCTTGATTTCATTGTTGAATCAAACATCATTCAAGAGCGGAGTATTTTATTTTCCTGAATTTGTATAGTTTTGAGGGCTCCTTCTGGAGTTAATTTCTAGTTTCACTGCATTGTCTTCTGAGAAGATACTTAATCTGATTTTGATGTTCTGAAATTTATTGAGACTTGTTTTGTGGCCTATAATATGGTTTATCTCAGAGAAAGTTCCATGTGCTGCTGAGAAGAATGTATATTCTGCAGTCATTGGGTAGAATGTTCTGTAAATATTTGCTGAGTCAATTTTTTTCTGTGGTTTAAATCTGTTGTTTTTTGTTGTCTTTCTGTCTTGATGACCTCTCTAGTGCTATCAGTGGAGTACTGAAATCCCCCACTATTATTGTGTTGCCATCTATCTCATTTCTTAGGTCTAGTAGTAATTATTTTATAAATTTGGGGCCTCCAGTATTAGATGCATATATATGTAGGATTGTGGTATTTTCCTGTTGGACTAGTTCTTTTATCATTATGTAATGTACCACTTTGTCTTTTTTAGTGGTTGTTGCTTTAAAGTCTGTTTTGTCTGACATAAGAATACCTACTCCTGCTTGCTTTTGGTGTCTATTTGCATGGAATATATATTTCCATCCCTTTACCTTAAGTTTATGTGAGTTCTTAAGTGTTAGGTGAGTCTCTTGAAGACAGCAGATACTTGGTTGGTGAATTCTTATACATTCTCCCATTCTTTGTCTTTTAACTGAAGCATTTATGACTTTACATTCAATGTTAGCAGTGAGATGTGAAGTACAATTCTATTGATCGTGCTAGTTGTTGCCTAAATACTTTGTGGGGCTTTTTTTTTTTTCATTGTGTTATCATTTTATATATCCTGTGAGATTTATGCTTTAAGGAGGTTCTATTTTGGTGCATTTAGAACTCCTGTTAGTAATTCTTACAGTGCTGGCTTGGTAGTGACAAACTCACTCGGCATTTGTTTCTCTGAAAAAGATCGTATTTTTACTTCTTTTATGAAACTTAGTTTTGCTGGATACAAAAATACTGACTGAATATTGTTTTCTCAAAGGAGGCTAAAAGTAGGAACCCAATCCCTTCGGGGGATTCTGCTGAGAAATCTGCTATTAATCAGATAGGTTTTCCTGTATAGGTTACATGATGCTTTTGCTTCACAGCTCTTAAGATTCTTTCCTTCATCTTGACTTTAGATTAGCCTGATGACCATGTGCCTAGGTGATGATCTTTTTGTGATGAATTTCCCAGGTATTCTTTGAACGTCTTTTATTTGGATGTCTAGATCTCTAGCAAGGCTGGGGAAGTTTTCCTTGATTATTTCCTTAAATATGTTTTATAGACTTTTAGATTTATATTCTTTCTCAGTAATCTCAATTTTTATTTGTTCTGGTCTCTTGTTTAAACTTTCCATGCATTTTGCATTTCTCTAAGTGTGTCTTCCATTTGCAGAAGTTGTGATTGTTTTTTCTTCATAACATCTATTTCTCTGGAGAATTTTTCATCCATATCCTCTATTTTTTAAAATTTCTCAAGTTGTTTTTACCTTTCTCTGATATCTCTTTGAGTAGTTTAATAGTCTACCTTCTGATTTCTTTATCTGATAATTCAGAGATTTCTTTTTCGTTTGGATCTATTGCTAGGAAGACAGTGTGATGTTTTGGGAGTGTCATAGAATCTTGTTTTGTCATAACCAGAATTACTTCTCTGGTTCCTTCCCATTTGGGTAGACTGTTTCTTCAAATTGTTCTTTAATATAGTTTTAATTGAACTGTTTTTCTCCACTCTTAAGGACCAGACTAATATTTAGCTTAGCCTAATTTGGTTCTTGGTATTTGTAGGGGTGAAGATTCTGTATGAATTTCTTAGTCATAGAATGTCTTTGTGTGCCGGCTTCCCTTAAGCTGGTTGTGGTTGTTATATTCTTGGTATGCAAACTACTTCACTTCTCCTATTGTGTTGGAATAGCAGGAATCTCTTGAATCTTATTTCTCTTGTGGTGTACATTTTATTTGTTTATTTAATTTTTTTCCAGTGTTTTATTTATTTAATTGATGATTCAGGGTGCAGCACAATTGGGGTGGTAGCCCTGGATAGGCACTGGTTGTGGCTAAGGCAGGCAGATAGATGTAATAACCAACAGTGGGCTGAGGTCCCAGCCTTGATGAGGATGGCTGGGGGAGATCTCAGTTAGATGTGCTGAGGTTTTATCAGTGTGATGAGTGAGAACTATCTCAACTCCCCTGCCAGGTCAGCAGGAAAAATCTGTTCACCTCTCAGCCTCGCTCTCGTAGCATGTCAGCTATTCAGATCAGATAGGCATCTCTTTTCATCTATAGTGAGAGAGGAGAGAAGGAGACCCCTATATTGTTGTATAATGTTTCAAGAAGAAACAAGGAAACGAAATCAAAGGCAGGCAGCCCGACGCCAGGCATCAGACCTAAAAACCAGGCCTTGGCCTGCCTGACCTTAGCCTGATAGTTAAAATTCAACCCATGACGTAGCAACCGATGTTATCCATAGATTCCAGACATTGTATGGAAGGACATTGTGAAACTTCCCGTTCTGCTCTGTTTCACTCTGATTACCTGTGCATGCAGCCCTGTCACATACCCCCCTAGATTGCTCAATCAATCATGACCCTTACATGCAAAACTTTTAGCGTTATGAGCCCTTAAAAGGGATAGAAATTGTGCACTTGGATTTTTAAGATGCTAGTCTGCCGATGCTTCCAGCTGATTAAAGCCACTTCCTTCACTATCTCGGTGTCTGTGGGGTTTTGTCCACCTCTCATCCTGCTACAACAGGAATGTTGGTGCTCCAAGTAGGGAAGAATTATGACTCTGCCTCTCGTGCAGGCCTGAATCTGGGATGTGCTCCTCCTGTGGAACTGCTGTCACCCTGGATTTTTCCAGTAAGACTGTAACTGCTCTCATGCTGGATTGTGCCTTCATGCTGCATTGCTTTGGGGGAAGCCACACCTGTGTCTGCAGTGTAGTACCAGAGGGGAACAAGGACCCCTTCTCCAAAACCCTTAATGTTCACAGAGGCTGCCTGCGTGCTAGGGTGTAGGTACAGACTTCGCCTACTGCACCCAGCACTGCAGTTGTGTCTCTGCTGTAATAAACCACGCACCAATGGAAAGATCTGGAACTCAAGGCCTGCTGTTCAGATTCTTTTGTTGTATAGGGTAATCCCTTGATGTAGTGCTCTTCCTCTTCCCCTAGGGATGGGATTCTTGACAACTGCACTGTAGTGATTATTATTGCTTTTCTCAGGACAGTCACCTAGCAGGGCTACCAGCTCTGGACTGATTCTGCGGAATGTCTGCAAATAGTCTTGTAATGTGATCTGTCTTCAGGTGTCCCAGCCATGAATACCAGTACCTTCTCTGGTGGGGGTAGCAGGGGAGAGCAGCAGACTCTGTGAGAATTCTTGGCTGTAGATGTTTAGTGTTCTGGCTTTCTTGAATGATGATTATGCTAGCAGTGAAATTGTCACGTGGACAGATATAGCACCTCTGGTTAGTTAGGATGTTGCAGTTGGTGATATTACCTGTTGTTTTCTCTTTCCTGGGAGTAGGATTATTCTGTAATAAGTTGCTATAAAGACCTGAGTTGATTGGCCTCTAGTCCGGAGGTGGAGCTTACAGGAGAGCAGCAGCTGCAGTATTGCAGTAGGGTATAAGCTTGCCCTAAGTTGGCTGCAGGAAGTATTCTGGTTTCTCAGGAATGAGCAGGACCATAAAGGATTGTCTTTTGTGTTTGGCTACCAGGGTGGGTAGATAAATACCATCAGGTGAGGGCAGGGTTAGATGGATCTTAGCTCAGACTCTCCTTGGGCAGGGATTGCCACAACCACTGTGGGGAACGAGGGTGTGGTTTTTATGTCAAGGGAGTTATGTTCCAGAGGGGACTATGGCTGCCTCTGCTGTGGCATATAGTTTGCTAGGGAAATGGGGGGATAGCCAGTAGTGAAAGGCCTCAGCCAGCTCCCACACTGTTGGCGAGTCTGGTCTCACTCCCCTCGTCCCCCGCCAGCAACGGTTTAGATCTCGCCAGCCTGAGTGCGGAACTCAAAACTGCCACAGGCTATAAGCTTCCACACTGCGCAAGAATGCTCAGCTTTTAGGCCTCACTCCTCCCTGAATGTCCATAATATCAACCACAGTTCTTGCACTGATATCTGCAGCAATTCCTGTTCACCCCTCGGATTCTGCTCGAAAAACTTCATGCCCGTTCAAAATTATTACAAATTTCAGCTGGAAGCTTCTTACACCCTGTGACCCCTCCCTAAGTCCGCTGGGTGCCTTCCTGGAGGACCTCTGTGGGGTGTAGTCAGAGATGGCTTCCCTGGGCTCAAGCTGGAGAATGGAAGTGCCTATAAGGCTCTTCCTGATGCTATTTCCACTTTTATATTTCATGCAGGTCTCTAAATACATTCCAGCTCTAGGTAAGGTTAAATCCTTCTCCTGTAATCTGGATTTTCAGATTCCCCAGTGTGAGTGTGTGTTCGGAGGCAGGTTTTAACTCCCTCTCACACTTTCCGAATGCATAGTTTTTGCCTGTCTCACGGAATTTGCAGTGGCGTGCTGTTTCTTTCAAATAATCTGTGAATTCTTTCAGTTTTTCTGGTATGCTCCTGTGATGATTCTTGGAACAAAAGTTCATGGTGTGAATCTCCACACATTGTTCTGTCCATCCATGTGGGAGCTGCACATTAACCCTGTTATCTGTCATCTACCCTCACATCTTTTTCTAATTTTAAAGCAATTTATGTTTATCGTGGACAATATAAAAATATTTAATGATATAATTTTTAAAAGTATCATTACCCATATACAAACATTATTTTAATTTTAAGATACAGCATCTCAATATATTTACAAAAATGTACACACATCTATTTTATACATGGCCATATGTATGTTACTATTTACACACAATTTTTCTTTACCTAAGTGGACATTTTTCTATGTCAATAATTTTGTAAATGAATGAATTAATAAACAAAAAAGTAAATGAGAAGACTCATGATTCTGAACTTTTATACCTTTCAGAATTATAGGTAACTATTGACCTGGCGACAAGGAAATTTAACCACTGTCATTAACTGCATCCATTGGTATAATCAGAAATTTTAAACTTTTTTAAACCTCAGATTAGTGTAAAATGAGGGTGTTGGACATATAATCTTGAGGTATGGAAAGAACGGAGTTGACCAATAAAGATTCATGGTGACAAGTAATAGAAAGCAATTCTGCTATAATAAGCAGAAACTTAATTCAAAGGCTATCATTAAGCTCTGAGAATTCATGGCAATATTGGAGAATCAGTCTAAGAATATGGGCAGAGCTAAGGAAACCTGGGTAGAAAATTTGTATGTATAATGATTGTACTGGTCTGTTCTCACACTGCTATAAAGAACTACCTGAGACTGAGTAATTTATAAAGAAAAGTGGTTTATTTGACTCACAGTTCTGCAGGGTGTACAGGAAGCATGGCTGGGAGCCCTCAGGAAACTTACAGACATGGCGAAAGGCAAAGGGGAAGCTAGCATGTCATACTATTGCAGTGCAGAAGAGAGAGAGAGAGAGAGAGAGAGAGAGAAGAGGGAAGTGCTACACACTTTCAAACAACCAGATCACATGAGAACTGTTATCACGAGAAGAGCAAGGGGGAAGTTCGCCCCCACGATTGAATCACCTCACACCAGACCCTTCCTTCAACATGTGGGGATGACAATTTGACATGCGATTTAGGTGGGAACACAGAATCAAACCGTATCAATGATACAACTGAAACGTGTGTTTAGAATTCCATTCTAACCTCTATTGCTATCACTGGATTCTTGCTGCCTCTGAACTCTCCCAGTGCTGTCACTATGAATGATCTCCCCACTTTGAATGAAGTCTTTGTGTTAGCTTAGTGGAAATTCAGGTCCTGGGAGAGAGCATCTAATGGGCTAAGTGACTATGTCCACTTTTAAGAGCTAGGGAAGCAAAGTGTTGTACATTCATTCAATGTAATAGCACTGAAATATCAAAAAAAAAAAAAAAAAGAAAATAATAAAAAGTTTTCAATAAACAGTATTATATATAAATTCAACCCAGAAAAAAATACTTAAAACAAAAGCTGTAAATTAAAACCCTAGAGTAGCTAAAGGTTGTTATTAAGATTATTTCATTTCTTGAATAATTATACTTTTCTTCATCAGAGATGCACTTTTATGATTTCTATGTCTTATGTCCTTTCTTCATGCATATATGCTTCCTTATCCAGACAGCTAATATTTTTATAGAATGGTACATTTTGTTTCTTTATCTTAGGAGAAATGTGATTCTTTGTCCTCAACATCACAGAGAAATTTTGTATAATGTATTCCAGATTTGTCAGTAATTGACATGTAACCTTGCACGTTAACATTTCTGTATTTCAGCTTTTTTATCTATAAAATTGATAACATATCTCTTTCTAGATTTATTGTAATGTTGCAATAAATCCTTATATGTAAAGTACTTACAATAGTACCTTGCACATAGTAAACATTGTGAAATGTTAGCCGTTGTCATGATAATCACGATTGTTCTTATTATTACAAAAAAACTCCCATGAGGCCGGGTGAGGTGGCTCTTGCCTGTAACCCCAGCACTTTGGGAGGCTGAGGCGGGCAGATCACAAAGTCAGGAGTTTGAGATCAGCCTGACCAACATGGTGAAATCCCGTCTGTACTAAAAATACAAAAATTAGCCTGGCATGGTGGCGGGTGCCTGTAATCCCAGCTACTCAGGAGGCTGAGGCAGGAGAATCGCTTGAACCCAGGAGGTGGAGGTTTCAGTGAGCTGAGATCGTGCCACTGCACTCCAGCCTGAGTGACAGAGCGAGATTCTGTCTCAAAAAATAAAAATAAAAAACAACAAAACAAAACAAAAAACAGAAAACAAAAACAAAAACATTAAAACCTCCCATGAATGTTTATATTTTATAAGAGAATCTCATGGAAGAAAATTCACAAGATTAAATGGGAAACATCTAGATTTGAAAATGGCATTTTTTTGGCATTGACTTGAAACAGAATGCCAATTCATATCCTCTATTCTATCTATTCATGAAGCTTGGCCTATATAAACTAAACGTATTCTTTATTGTCTATGCAGTGGACAGGATAAAAGAAAGTAATATTTATAGCCTGAATTGCTAAATTCAACTCTAATTATTTACTGCTTTTGTCAGCTTATCTCAAATAATATTTTAAAAATTAGTATGCTACACTTCTTTCCCATCATGTGTATTCAGGAGCCATAGGGAGGCTGCAAGATGTAAGCCAAAAGAGCTGTTATCTAATACTTAAATTATTTTGTATCCCAATCTTTCTATTAATATTCTTGGATAGCTAACACAGATAAAAAACACTTTTTAAAAATCATAAGGCACATTTCCAAAATTTGATGGACTACTATATGAAATAATATTTTTAGCAATTCAGTTACCTGATAGCATCAGAAGTTTTCAATTTGGTTTATATTCAAAATGTGATTTTTTAAAGTATAAAACATATATTTTTGGGGATAAGTCAAAATTCACCCGTTTTAAACTTAATATTTGAATCACAGAAATCTAAAACAGCACTTTTCTTATATACTATATTAAACTTAATTAAATTAAGTTTGATTACATTTTGCATGATAAACGAATAGATGTTGCCTTTTTTTAAAAAAATAAAATAAATATAGATAAAATGTGCCAAAAATACCAAACTTTGTCATTTGGTAAATTCAGTACCCACTATGAAAAAGTTCAAATATTAACTTTTACAAACCACATTTAATAGAAAAATATTAGTAACAAGATTTTAATTTTTTGCAACTATTTTCAGAAATTTTATTGTATGAATAACTCAGGGTTCAGATCTTGAAAAGTAAACATTAGACTTCATAGTTAATATTTCACAGTCGATGCAATATCAAATATAATAATCATAAATTTTTGTCCACAGCATTATCAACTTAGTTTCTCATTTTGCATCAGAGAAAATATATTCCTTTTTTATACCAATAGTTGAAATGAAAACAATTGCATAGAATTACAAAGAGAAACTATAACGGGTAGGTTTTGAGGCAAGAAGTAAAGAATTTTCTTTGTATCAATTAATACAAGGGTATGCATGTTTTGAGAATATACTTTGTTTCGCACATTATGATGCCATCATTGACTCATAGTCACTTTTGATTATTAAGAAAAAGACAGGGTTATGATTTTGATGTGTTTGGTGATCAAACATAGAAAATGACAAGTAATTTACAAGTTATGGGATTTCCTCTGTTGGGAAGCAGAGGTGTTTTAAAACCAGATATTGCATATCAATATATGAGATTTATCTTCATTTTTAGATAAATGGGCCTTATTCTGTAGCATCTGAATTGGTCACAGGGAAAAAAGTAAACAAATTGACAAGGAAACACAAATTTAACTTTCATAACTTCTTTCCACCTAGTCCTGTCATTCTGGTATGCTCCTTCTTAGACACTGTACTTTACAGAACACCTGCCTCTAATCTCTCCAAATTATGTTTAGGTTCTTCGGAGAAGAAAATTTAGTTACATTTCTGAATATCAAACGTGAAAGTTCCTCCGTGGACAGTTAATTCATTCTATTCATAACTCCAGTTTTTCTAACACTACTGACATTTTTGGTGGTTTGTTTATACTGATCCAAAAGCTGCGAGAGTAAACAAACAGCCTCTTTTCTGTTAAGACCCAATCTTATGTGTGAAATTCATTCATTAACTCAAGGTAGAGATCTGAATCTTCAACCTTGGATATTTTAAGATTATTGTTGAATATTTTAAGATTATTAAGAAGAATCCAGAGTTATAGCATCATCTTAAATAAAAGAAGATGCTCTAGGAGGTTTGAGATGAACTGTTTTGCCACCTACTCACCTAGGGGCTGAAAGTCCAGAACTAAAACGTATAGAAAGTAAAGATACTCTGTTTTTAGGCACTTGAGTTAGAAGGATGTAATTATATTCTTGATGTGTATACATGTTTCTAAAATGTTATGTTCCTAGAGAAGGAATTGACTACACAGAATTGTCTAAGTTTAATTTATTGATTCACTTAACAACTTTTTAGCCTGCTACTATATGCCACACCTAGATCTTAAGATTAGGTATACAAAATTAAATGAGGCAAATTAGATGGGATCATTTATACTGAAGGCAGAACACTTTCTTTGCATGAGAGTGCACACACATTATGGAACATCTTGGAAAAATGAATTGAGGTTTACTATAACAAGTCAAGAAACCAAGGAATATTTATGGAATAATACTCTAACTACAGTATTATTCCAGGTACTGTAAACTTTGTCTTTGATAGAAAACATCAAATTTATAAACTGCACTGTTTCATTCTTAAACATTAGTTTTTGTCTTTTGCTATTACTTACTTATTTTTCCTTTTCTCTCCCCCTTTTTTGTCTCTTTCTCTACCCGTTTCTGTCTTCCTGCTTCCCACTTCCTCCTCTTTCTTTCTGTGAAGACTTATGCAATTGCTTTGAATTAAGTACCCTTAGAGAGTTTGTTTGGGGAAGCACATCAAAGAAAAATGTGAGAAAAAAATTGTTCTTACTGATTTCTTATAACCGTAGTTATTCTATACAAATTGGATTTCTATTAAATTCATTGTTGTATTAGCTTATCATAGTGCAAATTTTATTTGACTATAGTATTTGAAAATAATGTTTAATCTAATTTTTAGTAAGAGTTGGGCAATTAGCATTGAATCATTATTTTCCATTTTATAAATCAATCTCATTTCTAGTTCTGAAAAACTTGAAAGCTAATTTTATTTTCTGTGTTTAATAAAATATCTTATTCAGGAATCTGCAAGACTGCACAGCAGCAAATACTGTGAACTGTATTATAATGTAGAGGGGTTTTTTTACCCTTTGGAATTGAAGCCATACAAAAACACTGTGGGATACCCCTCTTTGCATACACAGTGTGTGGCACAATCTTAGCAGACTCTTATTCACCAGAAGTGACAGACTGAAAAGGAGATCTTGCTGAGATCAACTCCTCCTATGCTTACCTGATTGATTTAATAGAGTACATATTTGGCTTAATTGCTCAATAATAGAAGCAAAATAGATGTCATTATACATATAGTGCTTTCCACTTAATAACTAAAAATCAGAAAAAAGGTTTATTTTTCTAAAACTTTGTAAACATGCTTCACAGTAAATTCTGAAGAATAAGAAGTACTTAAAATGAAAGCAGATACATCTAGTTTTTATGTGTGTGTGTTTATAGGTTATATAGATATGAACACATATATATAGAGAGAGTGATATATCTCTCTAACATTTTATTTTTAAAATATGTGGAATTTTCCCCCATTGCCTACTTTGGAATGTGAATACTGGTTTCACATGAGTTTTTCTTCATCCTTGAATGTAAGCTTCATGAAGGCAAGAATAAATTTTATACTTTAAATGTGTTTATAAAATAAGTTAGCTAGCAGACCAGGCTCAGTAAACATTTACTCAAATAATTCTTTCTTCTCCCTTACCCCTAGCAAATTATCCGTGCATTGTGATATTTTCTCCATCCGAAATGGACTGTAAAGAGATTTCTTCCCCTCGCCCCACGCCGTAGTTTGATTTTGAAAAGGGCACTAGTAACTTCCTATAGGGAAATGGGTCAAGTGACTATGTAACAGTCACTGCCTTTCCCTCAGTCAGGGAACTGCCCGCAGGTATTCCATGGGGAGGTGGAGACTGAGATAGTACTTACATGTTGTTCTCAGACTTAGAAACCCTTCTTTGGAGTTCTCCAGTTTGGGAGTGACACGGCTTCTGGGGATTTCCATAACATGTGTTTAAACCACTTTTCTCTTCTCTGAACATGTAGAATTTATTTCTTATTTATATAAAATTCCACATCAGTCTTTCTAAATCAAGTGACATTTTGTTTTCATATTTAATGAGATAGAAATTATCTGGAGGAACTCAGTCTCCTTGATGTAAATTCATATTTTGTCTTTTGTTTCTGTTACCCAGTAGTTTATTTTTAATTTGATTTAAATTATTCATCATATGTCTCTCAAATATTTTTTTCTTTATTTACTCCTTTGTTTTTCTTTATTTTTCAATCCTGTATAATTACTAGTTTTGTGAAAAAGAAAAATTAAAGTGCTAAGTGCATTAATATCTGTTTTCATATAATCATATTTAATTCTCGATTTTTAAAAACTGAGTCATAATGTGATACAAACACCAACTCCTCTTTAAAAAATACTACTATGTTTAGAGATAATCCTGTTATTATATTTTCATTTTAAGATAACTTTTAGTGACATTAGATATTTCAGCAAGTATACATAATGCATGATTTACAAGTAGAGCAAAACAAATCCATTAACAGTTGAAAATTGTAACACAAATTTAAGTAAAAATTTTCCTGCTAGTACTCATAAAATAATTGTAAAACAGTCTTGAAAATAAACCTTATTTCTATAATTAAGGAATTCGAAGAAATATCAACATTTGCTACTAGCATGCTTTTATCAAAACATACTAAATCAGGAGTGAAGAAGAGATTCCCTACTATAATGAATTAACATAGGCGGCAGAAGGTGCTACAGGTTTTAAGAAGAATCAAGAATAACAATAGCCCTGGCACAAATGGAAAGTAAAATATTTTACATCATTGACTGTTGGGTGCAGAGTAATCTGCAGAAACAAGAAGGTCAAAGTTTGCTAATAGTAAGTCAAAAGTTTATTGCAGTGTGAGCAAAGTATGCCAATTCCCAGAGGAAATGGGATATTGACAAAATATTATTCTTAATCCCTGTTGTTAAAAGATGTCTATGTTGTACAATATTTCACATAAAACTAGATAGAATTCCTTGTATGAGCATTCTTGGGTATACCACTGTTATCTCATGCTTGTCTGGACAGATGAAAGAAAACATGTTTATGTGGGAAGAAGGAGATCAGGAAACAGACTTGCCATAGTGAGCCCCTTCTCTTGGAACTAATTATGAAAACGAAATTTTGTATGTAAGTTAAAAACAGGTAGAAATTCGTCAAATTATTGTCCTTGAAAAGATTCTCTTTTGTGGAATCATTATGATTCTTTTACACATTAATTAATTATTAAAAATAGTATCAGGAGAGTTATACATGTGTTATATGGCCTCATTCCAAAATTCTTCAATTTTCTGAACTCTAGTAATAAAACCAGAAGTGATGAATCTGTAGAAATATAATTTGTAATATTTGTCATAATTTTCAAATATATAAGGTCATAATGAAATATAAAAATGCCACAAATTTATAACCAATTTAGATACCAAAGAAAGTTAAGTCATTGGAGAAAATTCATCTACTTGGCCTAAAATATAAGCAACAAGATTGTAGTATTTAACTCTGTCCTGTCTTTTTTAGTATCTTTGTGTCAATAGAACTGACTGATTATTTAACTTAATCTACCAAGTAATTCCTTCTAAATATTCTATACTACTTTATCCTATGTAAGTATTATCTCACTTGATTGAAATTAATAACACCAACTTTTTTGGATCATCTACTCTATTAAAGCACACATTTTTTTTTTCAGAAATTCTAATTCTTTGAACATCCTTACAAGGTATGATACATTATCATCCTCAATTTTTAATTAAAAATAGTGATGAATATAGTTTGCAGATAAAGATAGTTCAGTTTGGTTTCTTGATATTACATAGTTTCTAAGTGATATAGGTAAGATAGAAACCCCTCTGTGTCAAACTCCAAAAACCATATTTTTTTCTTTACCACAGACTGTCTTGTTACATTTTTTTTAGTTTAATTCTTGACCAAATTTAACTAGATGACAATTACTTTTCACCTCTTCAATAGTTGAAATAGATACCAATCTCTTAACTTTCTATCTTGACATCATTTTTTCACTTAGAAATATCCGAATGAAATGCTCATGAAAGGATTAAGAAAGTCTGCAGGTGAGCCTGGAGCCAGCAGAAGACATCATCGCTAAAAGTATATGCATAACCCGCGTTCGTTACGTTCATTACATTTATGGTCCTGATCCAAAACATTTGAATTCACCAGAATGGTCTTAATATGGTATTGCACGTACCTGGATCTGAAAACCATTAAGTATGAGAGTTCACTGTATTGGTGATGCCAGTTTGTGAACTTCTTATGTAAATACATGAAGGACAAGTTAAAAACTTCAGTCACCCATGTGAAATATAAAAGACTGTCTGAATCCAGCTAAATGTCAAGGTCTAGCCCAATGTGTGAGATTTAGATAAATCATATATTCCAATAAAATCAGAGATTCTCCTGAAACTATAAGAATCAATTATAATTTTACTAATTGGGTTCTTGTGAACCCAAATTCCCACGTAGGAATTTTGCTGGCTTCTATCCATAAGGTCACCAAGATTAAATCTAAATTGGAAATGGGTTTTGGGCAGAAATATTAAAAGATTAACTAAAGGCAGTTGTTCACATACTCTCAGTGGTACATTATAACTTTATGGATCATAAGATTTTAAATGTGCTTGCAACTAGAACTTAATGCAGACTGAACCCTTTGGCAGGCAATAAGTACCACTATTTTCATCCAAAACCTCTTGTGTTTATGCTCTAAAACTGCTGGATGCAACCACTTGTGGAGCCTATTGGAAGACAATTTCTAACTTGAAATTGGACATTGAAAGAGACTTTTCCTGCTACTTAAGGATATCAGATAATTTTGAGACTAGTAATATCTACTATGTCTTTGGTAATGTTGGAGAAAGAGTCCCAAAGAGAGAGAACAGCACAATAATTCTCACTGATAAAGTAGAGATGATATTCCAAACCATATATCAGAGAAATTTCATTATGCATTCCCACATACTGGACAGGTTTCTCCCCTGCCTGCACAACTGATGACAGAGCTCTTGAGGGATCTCCCTGACCCCTACTCAGTGTGGTCTAAACCCTATGTTTTCTTTTCAGCAAAGCAAATCATGCTGATTGGGCCACAATTAATGTCTAGAACTGAGAGTCGAATGGCTATTTTGAAATTGATTGCAATATACTTGGTGGATAGTGTAAAACCCCAGGGGAAGAGGAAACTCCACATTTTTACACTAGGGAAAGCTGAAAGCAGTTTAAATAACAGGTGCATAAGGAGTGAGGGGCCAGGCATGGTGGCTCACTCCTGTAATCCCAACACTTTGGGAGGCCTAGGTGAGTGGATCACGAGGTCAGGAGATCGAGACCATCCTGGCTAACATGGTGAAACCCCGTCTCTACTAAAAAATACACACACACACACACCAAATAGCTGGGCGTGGTGGTGGGCACCTGTAGTCCCAGCTACTCAGGGAGGCTGACGTAGGAGAATGGCATGAACCCGGGAGGCAGAGCTTGCAGTGAGCCAATATCGTGCCACTGCACTCCAGATTGGGCAACAGAGCGAGACTCTCTCTTAAAAAAAAAAAAAAAAGAAAAGAAAAGAAAAGAAAAAAGGAAAAGAAAGAAAAGGAGTGAGGCTCCCACTCTGAGAATAGTGTTTGGACATGTACTAACCCTTGTGCTGTAGCCATTGTCCTTACAGTATATTGAGACAGGGAGGTCCTAGCTGACTGTGTGACAAGTACGTCTTGTGTTTGAGTTACTCAGTTATGGAAGTCTTTGTGGGAATTTACAGAAGCAATCAGGTCATTCATGTAGATGTCCTCCAAAAAGACCATGCAGGCAGCTAAGGGATTGGAATGCTATAGAGACTACCTGAGTCAGATACTGAGAGTTAGCTTCCTGAGTTCATGAAATGAGTAGGCATAATACGCTCAGACTGTGCACACACAATTGGTCCTCAAATCAGATGAAACCACTAATGTGGTAAGAAACTCTGCTTGTGCCAGCAGGAAACCAATCTCCTTAAGATGGCTGTAGATGGAATTCTTAATTCTCAGGGGGCCAGCACCTTGCCGGTGTACTTGAACTACTGCCAGTAGCCCCGGGGGGGTGGAGGGTGGCTACCGATGGGTGTTCCAGCGTTTTTACTCTATGCTTCGTTTATTCAGTTTCAAAAACAACTGTAAAAAATACAATTAAGGTTTGGAATAGCAAACAGGCTGTTAATCCGGCTCACCAAAATATATTTATTATAATTAACCTACACACATTACTCCTACCAATGTACAGCAAGCAAGCAAGAACATACACTTTTAAACATATATATATATTACATTTTTTAATATCCTCAGAGTAGTTGTTTCACTGAATCCACAATTTTGAATAATGTACACTTATAATAAAATGGGTGGTAAGAAAATTTGAGAGGCTGGCTGAATCAATTAAATGAACATGTCCTGACAGAATATGACAGACATAAAGGAAGAACTTCATCGGAACAGTTACTACAATGAGGAGATGAGAATGAGGTCTTGAGCGATAATGCAATAATACAACTTCATATCTGTCCAATTTTAAAAATGTCTTCTTTGGATTTGCCTGATTTTGTTGCCCTAAGGCAAGGACTGCATTTACATGTGTCAGGCCAGAGAACAATGTTGATGCATAAGATGTAATATCTATTAGCTAACTTTGTCAGGGAATAGTCTGAAATAAACTTTAGGGTCAGACAAAATTTTAGCCCTTCTAGCTAATTTAGGTATAACTATGACTGTGTCCTGATTACTAAGTGGCAGAAACAGTCTTACAAGTTTTTACCTATCAAGTCGTAAAACTTCTTCCTTAGAAATGAGATAACAACAGGATATGGTGAGGCAATTATCACTGCTGTTTCTGACTATGGGTAAAGCATTATGTCCAAGCCAGAACGCCCCTTCAAAAAAGGAAGAATGTCAGTTAAACAAGTAATAAAGAAAGAAGAGTTCATGGCAAATGGGAAAGGAACCATATGTCGGTTGTAATCCCAGTGATGAATGCAGCAACTTTAATCCGATAACAGTATCTCAGAGCAAGAAAATAATAGTCTTAGCTATGATTAAGATCTGGTGTTAACCAATGGCATGTGTGGGAAAAGCCACGTGATCTGTAAAAATAGCCATTTGCACAAAGAATGGAAATTGACTTGCTGATTTATAGGTTCTGCCTAAATACTCAATCTGGAGAATATAGAAAAAAAAATGTGTTGCAGTGTCCTCTGATTCAATCAATTGGAACTAACATTGGATTCATGATTTGTAGACTGTTTACTATTTTGTTTTTATTGAAATATATCTCGAGATAAATACTGCACTTGGATCATGTTGCTTAGCTTCTGTCCAAGGTGTGGATTTGAAACAACCTGACAAATTGAGACTGCTGCCAAGGGATGATTGGAAGCCAATTTATGCCACCTTCCCGGAAGGTCAGCGCTTGACTTGCTCCTTTGAATATACTAAAAGTGAATGAAGATTAAATGCCTTTCAGAAAACTGGCATGGTAGCTGAGTAGCTTCAAGAGATGGGGACTTTGGATTGATACTGTGGCCAAATATCACAAATAATTCTCCTTTTGAGATGCAGACATGCTATTCACGACCACTCATACCAAGCTGTATTTAAGACAAGACAGCCCAATGGACAGTTTAGTGGGCTACATATTTTATCTGCATGCTGTGTTGTACCCATCCTGTTTTATGCTACAAATACCCTGTGGCAAGAACTTATGTAGTGACTTGATTAGAACTGGACATGTCAAGCTAGATGTGATGTCAGAATTTCAGTTGTCTATTTTGATCATGTTTTTAGGGATCTAATAGATGCACTATTCCAGGAGAATCACATCAGTTATCAGTCAGTTAGGAAAGATAAAAAATAACCTGTGTGTTGGCTAGGCTTGTCGCCAAACTGATGAAAACCAAACCTAGCCGGGCGCGGTGGCTCATGCCTGTAATCCCAGCACTTTGGGAAGCAGAGGTGGGCGGATAACGAGGTCAAGGGATCCAAACCATCTGGCCAACATGGTGAAACCCTGTCTTTACTAAAAATACAAAAATAAGATGGGCATGGTGGCACACATCTGTAGTCCTAGCTGCTTGGGAGTCTAAGGCAGGAGAATCACTTGAACCCGGGAGGCAGAGGTTGTGGTGAGCCAAGATCATGCCACTGTACTGCAGCCTGGCGACAGAGTGAGACTCCGTCAAAAAAAAAAAAACCACAACAACAACAACAACAAAAAAAACCTATTAGTAGTTCTGATAGAGGGCTTGTACCATGACCCAGGAAGGACAGCATGGACTCTGGTGTTGTCAAAGATCTGTAGTTAGTAAATAAGGCTAGTGACTAAGGCTAACTTGGTACATTTTGGGGTATACTATGAATAGCCTAAACTATGACAAGATGCCACAGGGTAATATGTCATTCATGTTGCTTTCCAATGTCCCAGGTAATAAGATGAAAACAGAGAAGTCCCAAAAACAATTGGTTTCTGAGAATGCTTCTGTATACATTGTTCAGAATTTTGTACATTTAATCCAAACCCCAAATAAATAGTAAAGTGATAATAATATTTTCCTGAAATCATTTATGAAAGATTCAGGTTGCCGGGCGCGGTGGCTCAAGCCTGTAATCCCAGCACTTTGGGAGGCCGAGACGGGCGGATCACGAGGTCAGGAGATCGAGACCATCCTGGCTAACACGGTGAAATCCCGTCTCTACTAAAAAATACAAAAAACTAGCCGGGCGAGGTGGCAGGCGCCTGTAGTCCCAGCTACTCGGGAGGCTGAGGCAGGAGAATGGCGGGAACCTGGGAGGCGGAGCTTGCAGTGAGCTGAGATCCGGCCACTGCACTCCAGCCTGGGTGACAGAGCGAGACTCAGTCTCAAAAAAAAAAAAAAAAAAGAAAGATTCAGGTTATTTCAAAATACAGTATATTGATCTGTACCATTTGAATTATCATTTATGTTTTTTTGTTGTTTAAGGACGATGATTTGTATGAGTATTTAATAATTCACCATCTATCACATCATGAATTTAAATATTCTCTATGTACCAAATAATGCTGTCTTTTCCAGCTCATATTTATATGCTTTGATGCAGAGTCATACATTTTGTTTACTTGACATATACACTTGAATTTCTAACTAAACTTAAAATTTCATCACTTGATGTGTATCTTCCCAATTCATCTCAATCTTTATTCTTTCTCCCCATTTTATAATGATGCTTCTTCTTATGAGTTGATAATTTTCATTTCTTTCTCCCTTGCTGTTATCTAACATACACAAAATCCTATAGGTTTTCTATCCAAAATGTTCTAACAGGAATATTTTTAAATATCTAAATTGCTTATCTGAACTTATACTGTAAAATATGATTATCTCTCAGATATACCATCACAGGCTATCAGATTTAAATTTCTGATTTCCTTTTGTCTCTATGTTAATTTTTTCTCTAAACATTGTGATAAAAATTAGAAAACTTTAAAACATGTTTATCCATTTAGTAACTATGTCTGACCTGAAATAGTACCCTTCCTATCCCTGGGATTGAATCAGATCACATAACTGTGAAATCTTTAATCTTCTTAGGTCGATAGAATCTTAGATAAATGGAGTAAGAATCCAAGATAGGAACAATAAGAACTTTAAGCTTACTATCTCAATGTTTGTCACCCTCAAACCTGTCAGATACTGTTATTATTCCTATTTTATAGATTTGAAACCGAAACACCTAGAGGGCAATGGGCATACCAGAATGCAAAACCATGGCAGAAACTGCTGTCAGACATAGTGGTGAAAGTAATGTGGAAACAGCAAGAAACAGGAGGGTAGAGAGATTCAGGAATCTAAAGCAGAAGATGGAGTAACAGAGACAGGATTTATCTTCTCAATTAGAGCAACCAACAAATAGACAAATATATGGAACAACGGCTGACAAGACAGTAGGCATCAGGAAATGAAAGATACCCCCGAAAGAAACAAATGACATGAGTCCCATGACTGTCCCAGCATGCTGACTTAAGAGAGTTTCCAGGCTGCAGTGCAGGAAGAAGAAACTCACATGGAGCACAGTAGAATCCCTGAGTTAAGGAGATGATGATCCAGAGAGACAAAGCAAGAGTTTACAGGACAGAGTACAAGAAAAGCAAGAGTTGCATAGATAGAGAAGCAGAAAAATCTTCAGTTGACATTCTAAGAGTATTCAACTAAATATTGATCTGCTCACACATGTGAGGAAAATACCAGAGACCAAAGATAGAATCATGTGAAAGGATAAGAGTTAAGGGTACCTGGCATGCACAAAGAGTCAGGAATCATGCCTGTTTCTCCAGTAAGGTTGGAAAACAAAAATCACAGGGAATTTGGGACGATTCATGGAAGAGTCATGTCTTAGTGATATGAAATAATTAGTTCTAGAATGAGCACTGCTTGGGTGAGGTCAAACAAATTCTAAAAGCAAGACCCAAAAGCATCACTCTGTTTGCAAGTAAGTTAACTGCATATCAAAGCAAAGCTAAAAAATAGAAGAATACAAAATTATCCTGCAATCAACAGGTAAAACTGATAATGTCTAGCGTTCAGTAAGTGGGTTATTAAGCCAGCCAAGAAACAGCAACATACAACCTATATGTGATAAAAAAAAAAATAAAAGCTGAAAACTGACACACATATTAGAATTAGCAGACAAAGGTGGTTGAATAACTATTAAATCTGTATTTCATATATTCAAAAGTAAAGTAGAAACACGAAACTTATGAAAAAAACCTCTTGAGATTCAAACTGTAATGTATAAGAAGACAAATACAGTGGGAATATGACATAAAGCTTGCGGAAGCATAGGTAGATGAACTTGAAGACATATAATAGAAACTAACCAGGTGAAATACAAGGAGAAAAGAAAACAAAAACATGAACAAGAAATAAAGAAAACATTAGTGAGTTATAGGACATCAAAAGTCACAAAATTAATGTTCTTGGATTCTCTGGAGGAGAGATAAGAAAAGGCAGAACAGAAAACATATATGAAAAAATGATGGTTGATATTTTTTCCTAATTTGAAGAATCTATAAGCCCACAAGCTCAAGAAACTCAATGAACTTCAAGCACAAGGTAGTAGAAGAAATCTACACCAACACACATCATAATAAAACTGAATAAACAGGCCAGCGATCCACAAAAAATCCTAAAAGTAACTAAAGAAGAAAATGCATGTTTCATAGAGAAGTAAAAGTAAGAATGCAGTAGATTCCTGGTTAGAAACTGTGTGTTCAAGGGCCGGACACGGTGGCTCACTCCTGTAATCCCAGCACTTTGGGAGGCCAAGGCAGGTGGATCACGAGGTCAGGAGATAGAGACCATCCTGGCTAACATGGTGAAACTCCGTCTCCACTAAACGTACAAAAATTAGCGGGACGTGGTAGCCGGCTCCTGTAGTCCTAGCTACTCGGGAGGCTGAGACAGGAGAATGGAGTGAACCCGGGAGGTGGAGCTTGCAGTGAGCCGAGATCGCGCCACTGTACTCCAGTCTAGGTGAAGGAGTGAGACTCAGTTTCAAAAAATAAAAAATAAAAAAATTGTGTTCAAGGAAACAGTAAAAGAAAAAAAAAAAGAAAACCTGTCATCCATGAATTCTACTTTAATAGAAATACCTTTCAAAGTAAATACTTTTTTTTTTCTGAAATAGACCACATGAAATAATCACTAGCATACAAACATCTGACAACAATGTGAAAATCCTGTATGCTGAAAATTATAAAATATTGATGGGAGATATTAAATAAGCCTAAATACATATAAATGGACAGACATACTATTTATGAGTTGGAAGAATAAATCTTGTTGAGATGTAAATTCTTCTCAAGTTAATCCACAGATTTGATGCTATCCCAATCAAAATCTCAATGGCTTATTTGTAGAAACTAAACCTATTATAAATTTCAGATGCAAAAGCAAAGGACCAAAAATAGCAAATCAAAGAAAAACAAAAATGGAAAAGCAGAGGTTGGTGAACATGCATCCATCATAATAGAAATGACGTGAAAGAAACACAAACAGAAAAGCGACAAAAGAAAAAAAAAAAAAAAAAGCAAGCAAGCATTGATGAACCCATGAGACCACTTCAGGAGCCAAAAATATATGTAGTATAATAGAACTTAGATTCAAGACAACATAGTTTAAAGATAGACAAAGTGGTCACTGGAATAGAACAGAGTCCAGAAATATACACTGTTAGGGCCCAGAAACCGATACTCTAAAATATGACACTTTCACATGCTGAGCTGAAGAAAGTCTCAAGGCCTCCAAGATCTCTCCCCTAATCCTGTTTCTCAGTCCTCTGTCAATCTCTAAGCACAGGATGAATTTATTCTCTAACGTCCTTATGTACATATCATCTAGACCCATCAAAGAAGAAAACAATTCCTCTGGTCTCTTCCCTGAGTTTTCATTAACTGAATGAACTCATATAGCAGGAAGAAAGACTGAAATCTGTCAATGCACATGGACAGACTTTTGTCACAAACCCTTCTCTGCTCTGTGGGCCCAACAGATTTTGTTCCAGGCCACTGTATGTTACTCAAGCCTACAGAATTTCCCTAAAAATTATTTATTAACCCCTTAAAATTATCCACACTTACCCATCATGCTTTCCCCTAAAATGTAGGACTTATAACCATTTGTACCCCATTGTGTGGTGAGGCAGTCACTATTTGATTCTCCCTCTTGCACAATAATAAATTTGTTTAACACTTCTCCTATTAATCTGCCTTTTGTCGGTTGATTTTTTTCAGTAAACCTTCCAAGGGTCAAAGGGACGGTTTCCCTTGGCACCTACAACCCACATATAAATATACAACTACAACCAATTTTTGACAAAGGTTGAAGAGAAACTCAGTGGATGAAAGATTGTCTTTTTACAAAAGGCACTAGACCAACTAGTGTTCATATAAAACAAGTATACTTCAATCATTACTTTGCATCGTACATAGATATTTTATTAAAAATAGATAATGAATCATAAAAATGAAAATTGTAAAAGTTATAAAATAAAATATCTGAGAAAACCGTGACCCCAGCTAGGCAAAGATTTCCTTAGTAATGCACAAAAATAATAGTGTTTTGTCAAAATTAAAATAGTTTGCTCTATAAAACACACAAATATGGAAAGACAAACTATTCCTTGGGTGAAAGTATTTACAAATTGTATGTCCCACAAAAGGACATGTATCCAGAATATAACAGTAAGTTTCAAAGTTTAATTTAAAAATAAGGCAAATATTTGAAAGAGTCACTTGATCAAATAAAATATACACAAGGAAAATAAACACAATAGTGTTCACTGTTGTCACTTCTTAAGGAAATGTAGCATAATACCACAAAGAGATACTGCTACACACTTACTGCAGTCATTAGATTAAAGAGACAAAATCACACTAAACGTTGGCAAAGATGTGAAAGATGTAGAATCTTCATATACTGCTAGTGGGGATATAAAATGGTACAATCACTTTGGACAAAGGCTGGCAGTTTTTTAAAAATTTCAGTATGTATGTAACATATGTTCTAGCTATTCCAGTATTAGGTATTTACTCAGGAGAAATAAAAGAAAATGTCTATAGATGCTTATCTATGAAGGTGCATTAGAGTTTTATTTGCAGTAGCTAAAATCTGGATACAAATAAATGTTCGTCAAAATAAATAATTATAGTGTGGTTTATCTATTCAACAGAATATTAATCAGTGCTTCTGTACATTTGGACTATTATAACAAAATACCATAAACTGGCTGACTTATAAACAACAGAAATTTATTTCTCACAGTTCTGGAGTCTGGGAAGTTCAAGATTCAGGTGTCAGCAGATCAGGTGTCTGGTAAGGCTCCACTTTCTGATTCTTGGAATGGCACCTTCTTGCAGTGTCCTTACATGGACGAGACCAGCTAGCTCTCTGGGTTCTGTTTTCTGAGGGCACAAAACTAATTCATAAGGGCCGCACTCTCATGACCTAATCATCGCCTTGGGGGTCCGGATTTTAACACATGAATTTTGGGATGAACACAACCATTCAGAAATATTTAGCAATGAAAAAATGCAAGAATTATTGATACATGCTATAACATGGGTCTCAGAATAATTATATTAAGTGAAGAAATACATACTGTATAACTCCAGAAAGCAAATCAATCCTTGTCAGAGTATGGTGAGGGTAACTGAGGGGATAGCAGGGAAGGATTATGAAGGGGTATGGAGAAATAGGGTATGATGATTATATTCATTATCTATATTGCAGTGATAGTATCACAGATGTTGCATCTGTCACAAATGGTACACACACACACACACATATACACATTTCCTGAGTTCAGAACTTGTACTCTACCCACTGTGCTCTGCTAACATTTTAAATCTGCAAAGATGCTGTCTTTCACAGCTGCATTCCTCCCTAATGGAACCTACGTCGGAGTCAATATCCAGAGAGGGCAGTTATTTTCTAAAGGGAAGCTTATGTGATTCACCACTGCTTAGATTCCATTATTGAAGTGACAAGCAAGGTTGTCACTCACAGCTTGAGATATCTGGAAATCCACTTCATTTAAATCAGTACGTGAATTTCTGCAAGAGTTTTACTGGAAAGACGTTATAACAGTGTTCTCTTTTGGTCAGAACTATTGTTTACCACTTCCCTGCTACCACTCCAAATTCTATGTTTTTCTACTTTCCATGATGGCCAAGAGCCATATTGAAAGAGTCTGAGCAGCCTCCGTCCCAATCTATAGGTATATGTTAGCATGTTTAGAGAAAGTGATGGAAAGGTTCAACTGACTTTTAATTACAAAGGGATACTTCCAGGATTTGGAAGATAGAATTCATTAAGATGGAAGGAGAACCCAGGTAGGTAGAATGATTCCTGACAACCCTGGCGCTTGCAAAATTGCTCCCTGAATGTGAACAGGACTGTGAGAAATCAATCCTATGAAACTTTTTCTATATTTACATGAATTTTTGGCAGATGTAGTTAAGGTTATTTATCAGTTGACTTTAGGTTAATCAAAAAGGGGATAATTAGGATGAGTTTGAACTAATCATATGAGCCCTTAAATATTGGTCAGCAGATCAGAGATGGAGAAGTCAAAGATTAGGAAAAACAAAGCATTCCCCCGCTGGCTTTGCATGCATAACCACCACATTATGGAGAGGGCCATGTGGCAGAAATGGTGCACATCCACTTAGAGGCAAAAACAGTCCCTGGTTCATATCCAGCAGTAAAATGGGGATATCAGTCCCAGCTGTAGGAAATTAAATTTTGCAAACCAACTCTATGAGCTTGGAAGAGAATCCTGAGCTTCAAGTGAAAACATAGCCCTAGACGACAACACAATTTCAACTACGTAAGACCCTGAGCATAGAATCCAGTCATGAAATGCCGGACTCCTGACTCATGGAATCTATAAGATAAAAAATTTTGTATTGTTTTAAGCTTCCAAGATTGTGATAAATTTTATATAGCAACAGGAAACTAATGAAAATGGTGATTAAACTACAATAGTAGTAAGCTGAGACCATATGACCTATCTGAAAGTAATATCACATGTGGAGTATCTCCTTGGGTCTCCTCGAGGCATGGCAAGACTTAATTCTCAAAATACTAAAAATAAGACCCTTATATGTTTAGTTATATATGGCTGAATTTAACTTAATTTGTTAATACTGGAATAAGCAGGGCAAAAAACAAAAACAAAACAACTGATTTAAATGAGAATATAAACAAAGCACAAAGAATGCTAGAATGAGACGATTGTCAATAAAATACAAAACTGGCTAGTCTCCTAGAAGATCTGGTGTCTGGTAACCTTCAGAGACACCTTCTCTACCAGATGAAGAATCATTTTCACATTATCAATTTTCTACAAATTAACCATGAATATAGAGTTTGCTTTCTAAACAATAGTAAATAGCAAGTCAAAAAAATTGGATTGTTCTAGTTCATTAACCCTAAGGAGATTTTATTAGACAGTGTTCTAATATGACATTGAAATGACATGCAATCCCTTTTCTCCTTTATTTCTAAGTTTTGAGTATGTCGTATTAGTGGATACTTTGAAGGTAGGACAAAGTGATGACTAAGAGCTTGCCCACTAACTTTTTTATAGTCCTGTGTATTATTATGGCTCTGAAGATTAAAGTGACTGCAGATTTTCTGTAAGCTGAAAGATGTCTAGGAATATTCAGAACTTGTAATAATCCACAACATAATTCACTATGTTATAATCTACTTGCGATAACTAAATACAAATTGCATTTCAATAAAAACTCTTTTGAAATTAGTTTATTTGTGCACTTAACAAATACATATTAGTAACAACAATAAAGACTTTCAATTTAACTCTCAAATTTAATGAAAATGTGTAGAAAAGTGATATTCCATACTACTTGTCTTAGAATTATAGTGAGGAATCTTTACCCCTTTAATGTTTTAAGATTTCTACCAATTAATTCATCATTCCCTTCAAGAACTGTTGTCTCAACTTTCATTTAATGTCTTAATGATCTCAATTTTCATCCACTTACTGTGATACCACAATCAAAGTTTCGGTTCAATTCAGTAATATTTCTCTGGGAAAGTTGCCATCAATTAATTAATTGCAAAACTTCATCAAAACTAAATAAAAATCAATTCTTAACCGATTTCCTTTCTTTGCTCCTATAATATATTGTACTTACCTCCATGAGGACATAAGAGTACTTGCCTTTTACTGTTTTGTAATTGTTTCCTAGGATATTTACTGAAAGTAAGGAAATATGAATTGCTCATTTTTATTCACAGAATCCACCAGAACATTGTTACCTACCAGGCAGTCCTTAAATGAATGGGAGCAATTAAAGAGACAAGCGAAAGGAAAAATCTTATATTTCAGTGTGTCATTTTTGGCCACGTCTATGAAGAAAACAATTTCTTGAGAACATTGGAACACCCTACGTTGAACTAACTAGCTTTTGAGTTTTATTAAACTTGTGAAGCTTCTGTAGTTTGCTTGTTTTACCTAGTCTTTCTTTTCTTCTGGTCTTAGCTCTCTGGAAATCAAAGGCATGTAATTAAGCAATGCTTAGGGAATGAAATACAGTTACTTACTTTCCCCTTTGTTTCTTAAATCAACATTGTCATTTCTCATTTTAACTCAGTCTAACCCCAATTGATGTACATTTTATACTTATAATTTAAATACAATAAATGAACAATAGATGCCTGTATATTCTAATAGAAATCTTTAAATAGTATAAACAAGTCACTAGCTCAATAATGATAAGTTGCTTACCACAAAGAATGTAGTGTAGAAATTGTAAAGCTTCATCTTTGTTTACACGTATGAATTAATATTTCAAAATTTGCTCTTGGAGGATTTTGAACCAGTGTCCCTTTTTAAACTCCTTCACCTTGTACTAAATGAGAGCATCATCCCTAATATTGCTTTGCTCATCTCTATTTTCTGTTGAATGAATAAGCCTACCCTTTTTCAAATATGATTACCCTCTTCTTCAGTTTTACTATTCCTGTGGAATTAGATCTCCTTATCAAGTACAGCAGTTCAATAATAACTTTCCTTAAATAGGTACATGAAGGTCAACTTGAGACTTCCTTCTCCACAGGGATCAAAAAGGTATGAAATGCCATTACAGCCTAAATTCTGATTGTCTCTAACCAAGCGGAAGGTATTTTTATAAATAAATCTAGATTTATAACAGATGGCTTAGCACAAGCAAAAAAGGGAATCAATAAGAAAAGTGAAAACAAGTATCAGTCAATGAATATTAACAGCTTAATATTAAAAAGACCATATGAATTCATAGCAACTGTATATACTATTATTTCAGAACCTTTATTTTTAATAAAGGAGAATATATTATTGTCATATGTGGTGCAGTTGGTTCTTTCAGTAGATGCTTATCTCTAACATCTGTTTTCATACAACTTAAACTACAGCAATTTACAGACATAACTATAAATAAACAGCCTGCTTATATGTCTGCATATTTTGTAAGCCCTGTGAATACACCATTTATTGCTCTTACAATGATCAGAATGCCAAGAATTTTCAGCTCTACCACCTGCAATAGAATTTGTGTAAAATTATCTTTATAATTTCCCAGATGGTAAGATAGCGAAGTCTTTTGCACATGTTTACAAATTTTTATGGCCTCTGATGTTTTTCTTTAAAAATGGATTGGATTTTTATCTTTGCATTGAATATCTTAATGCCAACAAACAGCTTAATGATAGAAAAGCTCCCTTGAAAGTGAATTAGAATTCAATTATTTTCCATCTCTATTTATAGGTTATGATAAGCTTTAGCTAAAAATATGATAGGTGGTCACATATTTCTGTAGGAACGAATGTCATATTGGACTGGCTGCTTTTGTTAATTTTGTGAAGATGGTTGCAGTCACATTCTGTCTTTTTCATATTCCTTGTTTGTCTCATATAATTAATCACTTAAGTGAAACCTGACTCTGTCTCTGAAAACATCTTTTACATGAAAATCCCACAGTGAAATGTATGTAACGTGAGCTGTAGAGCCATGATTAAGTCATCGGTTAGACTCGTAATATCTAATCTCAACAATGCAGCCAGAGCAACATATTTCAAATATATCAGACTATCCTCACTTTTTTTCTCAGAACCCACCAGTGGTGTCCTGAATTATTCAAGCACAAGTCCTCGGAAAGACCCTCTAGGATCAGATGCCCTTTCCCTCTCTAAACTCGCTGACTGGTCTTTACCTTGCTCATTCAGTGCCAGCCACAAAAGTGTGCGTGAGTCTTTGCTCTTGTGGTATGTGTGTTTGTTTATTTTGTTATTTTGTTAGTGTTTTTTTCCTCGTGTATGTGTGTGTGTGTATGTATATGTGACATGACAAAACCCATGTCTAGATCCATCATCTCCTCTTTTGGACCTTAACTGAAATATCACATTCTCTATGAGGGCTTCTCTGTCCACTGCCCTACCTAAAAATGCAACTTCTTTCTCAACATGTTATTTATTCCTTTGCCACTTAATGTTTTCCTTATCACTTATTATTTAACATAGTGTGTGTATGTCTGTTATGTTTCTTAATTATAGTGTTTAGTTTCTCTCTGCCCACTTGAATGTAAGCTCCAAGAGAGCAGGAATATTTGATCTGTTTACAGTAATAACTACTACATGGTAAGACTTTGTTAAATACTTATTGAATGAACTAATCAATGGGCGTATAGTATATTACCTAGTGTGCTCTTATTTAAAGGAGTATATAGAGGTAATCTTTAAAATATTTTAATGCAAATACCTGTGTGTATGTTCTAGTGAAATTAAGCTATAAAGATGCATTAGTCCTTTGGTTTCTGAATAAATCTAATGTTAAATATAAGAGTAGGAGATTGATTCAGCATTAGTTGGTAACACACTAAGAAAATTAATGGAAATTTTTATTCTTCTTCCACCAGTGATTCTATTCAAATTAGTTATGTTTTTATCCTAATTTTGATTCTTCTCCTTTGATTTAGATATATTTTACATAATGGAAAGAAAATCATTTTATAGATGAATATTTTCTTTTGTCTTTGCTTAAATAATAACATTAAATTTGGTGTCCAGCTAACTATAAACATGTTAAAAATATTTTTCTTTTCTTCAGCTACATATAAAATTTTATTATAGCCTAATCACCTTTTTAAATTATAACAGCATTTTCTTCCCTTTATTTATGTTTTCTAGAATCTAGAGTGCATCCTAACTTTTCATAAACGTCTATGGATTTGAGCTACTAGAGAAACCCTGAAGAAAATAAATGTTAATACAGTTTATGTTTTCTTTGTTTATTAAGGACGATTAAAATCTGACATGCCTAAGTGGAGGATAAATTATAGAAGAATCTAACAGTAGACTTCTTTTTTCTTTGCAGTGGCACAATTATAGCTCACTGCAACCTCGAATTCAGGCACAAGTGATCCTCCTGCTTCAGCCTCCGTAGTAGCTAGGAGTACAGGTGTGTGTCACCACACCTGGCTATTTTTTTTTTTATTTTTATTTTTTTGAAGTGTCAGGGTCTGGCTATGTTGTTCAGGCTGGTCTCAAATTCCTAGCCTCAAGCCATCTTCCCTCCTTGGCCTCCCAAAGCATTGGGATTACAGGGGTGAACCACGGTACTGGGCCTAACCACAGACTTTTAAATATAGCACAGCCTCTGTATATAATCTAGTCTGACATCTTTCCTGCAAAGAAAACAATCTGAGGCCCCTGAATAATAAAATTAGTTAGTAGCACATGCAGGTCTAAATCCAGGTACTCTGATAGCTTGGTCCTGCACTTTTTTCATCTGATATAAAAGGGACTCAAAGAAATGGTTCCCTAAATTTGTCACATTCAACACTTAGAAAGTAACAGGTTAAAGTTTTTGTTTGTGTATTTGTTTGCTAGCATGAAGTCTTAGAACAGAGTCAAAGCCATTGAAGGTTTTAGAAAATTAGCTAAAGTTTTCATAACACAACAAATAATTAGATTAAATGAGAACTAATGTTTAAAAAATAATGAAAGAAAAATAGGAAAATATAACATTTACTGTATTGACTATATTTCTCCTTTCTTTTTTCACTAAAAATATGTAATTCTTTTCTCAGTATACATTTTGTTTTAGGATTTTAACAATTACACAACATGATATATTTTCTTTGTACATATATACATGAATCTAGAATCAATTAGCAAATTTGTTTCATGTATCTTCTCCAGCCAATGTGTGAGTCACAATTCTACCATGGAATTCTACCATACACTGATTCGAGCAATGAATTTTAAAAGCCATATGAATCGTTATAAAGGTAGAATGTGTAAAAATAGTCCTGATGTGAAAGTCAATATTGCAGATATAATTTTAAACAAAAAATACAAACTACAACAAAATCAATTTTTAAAGTTATTTATAAAGGTAACAAGAAAATAGATTTTTTTTTTTTTTTTTAGTTAGGATTTTACACTGTCACCCAGGCTGGAGTGCAGTTGTGCAATCATTTCTTGCTGCAACTTTGATCTCCTGAGCTTGAGTGATCTTCCTGCCTCAGCCTCCAAAGTAGCTGGGACTACATTCATGTGCCACCATGCATGGCTAATTTTTTCATTTAACTTTTTTGTAGCCACAAGGTCTGGCAATTTTGCCCAGGCTGGTCTTAAACTACTGGCCTCAAGCTATCCTCCCACCTCATCTTCTTACAGTGCTGGAATCACAGATGTGAGCCATCATACCTGGCCAAGCACAATAGTTTCATCAGTATGCAAATGAGAAACTGTTGGAAGAGTTATTTTATAGGTCTTTAATAAGTAATAAGAAAACTATAGTATTTCAATTTATTCTTAATATAAAATTGTCCTATAAATTTTAATATTAAAAATAATACATAAAATATTTATGTGAGGGTACCATCAGCAAGATGACAGAAGAGGAAGCCTTGGACCCTCCTTTGTTCCATGAATACAACAATTCAGGAAATTCATGGAAGCATTTTCTTTGTAGAAAATCAAGGACTTGTTAAGAGGCTTCTGCACCCCAGGTGAGTGTGAAACTAGACACATTAAGGCCAATATGGAAATTTGACACATCCTCTCACGAGAATCCCTACCCCTGTTGCGGTGTCATATAATCAATAGAACCAACCCTCAGGTCTCTGCTTCTCCCTGAAGAGTGAGAGAGATGACCTGCATGTCCAGTGCTTCAACTTTTCCAGGGTCTCCACAGAGGAATGATTGCTGTCTTGCCAGTCTCAAAGCTCTGATGGGATCTGAAATAATCTAGCCATTGGGGAAAATAAAGATGGTAGTTTGGACTGGTATTTGCCACAGTCCCTCCCCTGGGCTCAGCAGATAGCTAGCAGATGCAAAATCCCAGCTCCCAGGCTTTCCTTGGAGAATTAAAGATTTGGTTTTAATGAAAAATGCCCTAATTTTTCAGGAGCTTCCCAAAGGAGTAGTTTCTGTCTTGCCAGTCTCCCAGTACTACAACACTTGGCATATTCTAGTTACCTTGGGGCCAGTGACAACAAAGATGATGGTTTGATCTAGCTTGCAGCTAGTTGCCACACCCTCCCCCAAGCTTAGCACAGAGCAAACAGGTAAACACCAAAACAAATGAGATCCCAACTTCACTCCAGGAGGGAAAGAGTTGTACAGGGTGCAAATGACCCAACTTTTCTGGGGGCTGACTGAAGAACTGTTCTCAGTGCTTGTCTTGGAGCACTGACAGGACCCGGCATACTGTAGGCCTGTGGGGGCCAATGAGAACAAAGAAAGTGGGTTTGATTAGCACAAAGGAATGAGAGGCCTGCAAAATCCCTGAACAGGCTTATTGGTGAAGACCTTATCCCGTATGAGGCCAGTCTGTGAAGGCTACAAGAGGTACCTTCTTTGTCTAATGTGCAGACACCAACACAGAGAGACAAGGATAAAGAAAAAACAGAGAAATATGTTTTAAATAAGGGAACAAAATAAGTACCTGGAAACTAACTTTAGCAAAGAAAGGTATATAATTTACCTGAGAGAAAATTCAAAATAACTATCATAGATGTTTACTAAGGATAGGAGAAAAATGCATGAACAAAGTGGGAATTGTCTACAAAGAGAAAATGTTAAAAGCACAAAATAGAAATCACGGAGGTGAAGAATACAATATCTGAACTGAAAAGAAATCCCAGAGGATTTCAACAGCAGACTAGGTAAAGCGATAGAAAGGACCAGTGAAGTTGGAAACAGATTATTGCAGAAAGAGTGAAGAAAGATAAAAGAATTACAGGACACCATTGTATAAACACACACACACACACACACATATTCATTTTTTTATATATATATATATAAAATGGTAGTGCCAGGGGGTAAAAAAGAGAAGTTACCCAAAAGATTATTCAAAGAAATAATGACAGAAAACTTAACCAAATCTTGGGAAGAAAATAGACATTCAGAGAATTTAGGAAGCCCAAAGAAACCCAACTAAAATAAACTCAAAGAAATACACACTGAGCCACATTGAAATCAAATTGTCAAAAATTAAAGACAATGAAAAAATTCTGGAATTAGCAGAAAAAAGTGACTTGTCACATACAGGGGAACCCCTTCCTCTCATAAGACTACCAACAGAATTTTCATCAGAAATCTCACAGGGCAGAAGGGACTGGGATGATACTCAAGAGTTTACCTCTTATCCATGATCTTGCTTTTTACTGTTTCACTTATACATGGTCAACCGCAGTTTGAAAATATTAGTCTTCTGATAGAATGAGAGACAGGAAGACCACAATCACATAACTTTTATTACAGTATAACATTTTAATTGTTCTAGTTTATTGTTAATTACTGTGCATATTTTATACATTAAATTTCATCATAGGTGTGTATGTATAGAAAAAAACATAATATTTATAGGGTTTGGTACTATCTTCAGTTTCAGGCATCCAAGAGATGTTGAGATAGATATCCCCAGTGAATAAGGGGAAACTACTACATTCAAAGAGCTAAAAGAACAAAACTGCCAAACCAGAATACTATACCTGGCAAAATTTTAATTCATAAGTGAAGGAGAGATAAAGATTTTGCCAGGCAAACTAAAGCGGAGGGAATTAATCACTAGACCTACCTTATAAGAAATACTAAAGGGAGTTCTTTTTTTTAAATTTTAAGTTCCAAGATACATGTGCAGAATATGCAGGTGTGTTAGGTAGGTGTATATGTGCCATGGTGGTTTGCTGCACCTATCAACATGTCATGTAGGTTTTAAGCCCCACATGCATTAGATATTTGATCTAATGCTCTTCCCCCTCTTCTCCTCCATCCCCAATAGGCCCCACTGTGTGTTGTTCCCCTCCCTAGGTCCATGTGTTCTCATTGTTCAGCTTCCACTTACGAGTGAGAACATGAGGTGGTTGGTTTTCTGTCCCTCTGTTAGTTTGTTGAGAATGATGGCTTCCAGCTTCACCCATTTCCCTGCAAAGAACATGATCTCATTCTTTTTTATGGCTGCATAATAGTCCATACTGTATATGTACCACATTTTCTTTATCCAGTCTGTCATCAATGGGCATTTGGGTTTGTTACGAGTCTTTGCTATTGTAAATAGTGCTGCAATTAAGATACTTGTGAATATGTTTTTACAGTAGAATGATTTATCATCCTTTGGGTATATTCCCAGTAATGGGATTGCTGAGTCAAATGGTATTTCTGGTTCTAGATCTTTGAGGAATCGCCACACTGTCTTCCACAATGGTTGAACAAATTTAATACTCCCACCAACAGTGTAAAAGCGTTCCCATTTTCCCACAGCCTCGCCAGCATCTCTTGTTTCCTGACTTTTTAATAATTGACATTCTGACTGGCCTGAGATGGTATCTCATTGTGGTTTTGATTTGCATTCCTCTAATGACCAATGATGATGGGCTTCTTTTCATATGTTTGTTAGCCACATACATAACATGTCTTCTTTTGAGAAGGGCCCGTTCATATCCTTTGCCCACTTTTGAATGGGGTTGTTTATTTCTTGTAAATTTGTTTAAGTTCCTTGTAGATTCTGGATATTAGACATTTGTCAGATGGGTAGATTGCAAAAATTTTCTCCCATTCTCTAGGTTGCCTGTTCACTCTGATGCTAGTTTCTTTTGCTGTGCAGAAGCTCTTTTGTTTAATTAGATCCCATTTGTCAATTTTGGCCTTTGTTGAAATTTTTTTTGGTATTTTAGTCATGAACTGGCTAGCCACATGCAGAAAACTGAAACTGGACCCCTTCCTCACACCTCATACAAAAACTAACTCAAGATGGATTAAAATTTAAATATAAAACCCCAAATCATAAAAACCCTAGAAGAAAACCTAGGCAATACCATTCAGGACGTAGGCTTGGGCAAAGGGAGTTCTTTAAGTTAAAAAATATATATATGATACTAACGAATAATATGATAGCATAAGAAAGGATAAAACTCATGGGTAAAATTAAGTATAAAGATAAATACAGAATACTACATAACTCATGGTGGCTTGTAAATCACTTTTAGAGCCAGTGTAAAAGTTGGAAGACAAAAGCATTCAAAATAGCTATTAATAAAAAGAAAAATTAATGGTATACAATATAAATAAATATAATTTTGTCATCAGTAACATAAAGTGTATGAATAAGATAACTGAAATTGTAAAATTTTTTGTATACAAGCTTAAGTTGTTATCCGATTAAAATGAACTGTTAAAACCATAAGATATTTCATGTAAGCCCCACAGTAACTATGAATACAATACCTATAGAAGATGCACAAAGGAAAAAGAGAAAATAAAACATACCAATAAAAAATATGAAACACAAAAGACAAGAGAAAGAAGAAAGAGAGGAACAAAAAATAAGAAAAAAACAGAAACAGGTTAACAGTAGTAGCAATTACCTATCAATAATTATTTTAAGTGTGAATGAATAAGACTCCCCTATGAAAAGATAGAGAATACTTTCTAAATTGCTTAAGTTCCTTATAGATTCTGGGTATTAGACTTCCGTTGGATGAATAGTTTGTGAATATTTTCTCCCATTCTGTAGGTTGATAGTTTATTTTGCTATGCAGAATCTCTTCAGTTTAGTTAGGTCCCACTTGTCAGTTTTTTTTTTTTTTGTTACAGTTGCTTTTAGGGATTTAGCCAAAAATCATTTGCTAATGCTGATGTCAAGAATGGTATTTTCTAGGTTTTCTTCTCATATTTTTATAATGTGAGGTCTTACATTTAAATCTTTTATCCATCTTGAGTTAATTTTTGTATATGTTGAAAGGTAAGGGTCTACTTTTACTCTTCTGCATGTGGCTAGCCAGTTATCACAGCACCATTTATTGAATAGGTTATCCATTCCCTATTGCTTACTTTTGTCAACCTTCTCAAAGATCAGATGATTGTGTATGTGTGGCTTTATTTCTGGGGTCTCTATTCTGCTCCATTGGTCTATGTGTCTGTTTTTATCCCAGTACCATGCTCTTTTAGTTACTGTAGCCTTGTAGTAGGGTTTGAAATCAGCTAGTGTGATGCTTCCAGTTTTGTTCTTTTTGCTTAGGATTGCTTTGGTTATTTGGATTCTTTTTTGTTACATATGAATTTTAGAATAGATTTTCCTAATTCTACGAAGAATAATGTTGGTAGTTTGATAGGAATAGTGTTGAATCTGTAAATTGATTTGGGCAGTGTGGACATTTTAATGATACTGATTATTTCAATTGATGAGCATGAAATGTTTTTCCATCTATTTGTGTCATCTCTGATTTCTTTCAGCAGTGTTTCATCATTCTCCTTGTACAGATCTTCAACCACTTTGGTTTGCTGTATTCTCAATTTAAAAATGGGCAAAGGGTCAGGTGCAGTGTCTCACTTCTGGAATCCCAGCACCTTGGGAGGCCAAGGCAAGTGGATCACATGAAGTCAGGAGTTTGAGACCAGCCTGGCCATGTTTTGATGACAAAACACCATCTCTACTAAAGACACAAAAATTAGCCAGGTGTGGTTGTGCAGGCTTGTAATCCCAGCTACTTGGGAGGCTGAGGCAGGAGAATCACTTGAACAGGGGAGGCAGAAGTTTCAGTGAGCCGAGATTGCACCATTGCACTCCAGCCTGGGCAACAGAGCAATGACTCCATAAAAAAAAAAAAAAAAAAAAAAATGAGCAAAGGGCATGAACAAACACTTCTCAAAAGAAGATATACAAGTGGCCAATAAACATATGAAAACCATGCTCATCCTAACTAATCAACAGAGAAATGCAAATCAAAACCACAATGAGATACTACATCACACAAGTCAGAATGGCTGTTACTAAAAAGTTGAACACACACACACCACACAAACACACATACACACATAATGGTGAGGCTACAGAAAAAAGGGAATACTTCTACACTGTATGTGGAAATGCAAATTAGTTTAGCCACTGTAGAATGCAGTTTAGAGATTCCTCAAAGAACTTAAAACAGAATTACCATTCAACCTAGCAATGTTATTATTGGGTATATAAACAAAGGAAAATAGATCATTATACCCAAAAGACACACATACTAGTATGTTCATCACCTCGCTATTTACAAAAGCAAAGACATGGAAGTAACCTAGATCCCCATCAATATTGAATTGGATAAAAAAATTTTTACATATACACCAAAGAATACTATGCCATAAAAAACGAACAAAATCACATTCTCTGCATCAAGAAGTATGGAGCTGGAGGTCATCATCCCAAGCAAACTAATGCAGGAACAGAAAACCAAGTAGCATATGTTCTCACTACTAAGAAGGATACAAACATTGACCACAAATGGACAAAAGCATAGGAAGAATCAAGACTGCAGTCTACTAGAGGGGGTAGAAAAGAAAGGGGCATGATTTTGGGGTGCAATTGGTTTTTGGGTGCAATATGCCCTGAAGCAAACCTGCAAATGTAACACTGGTATCTAAAATAAAAGTTGAAATTTAAAAAAAAAAAAAAAAAAAACCCAGAGTGGTGGAATGGAATTTTTTTTAAGCCAACGACAAACAAGACAAAATGAAAATCTAACTACATGTTGTCTACAATAAATCTGCTTTAGGTTTAAGAATATACATAGCCTAAAAGTAAGGAATAAAAAAAATATATACTTCATGCAAATAGTAATCAAAAGAGAGAAGTCACATAAGTGGTTTTACTTGTATCAGACAAAATGGATTTCCAGTCAAAATTTGTCACAAGAGACAAAGAAGGACATAATGGTAAAGGGGCCAATTTACTGGAAGATACAAGAATTATAAATATATATGCACTCAACATCAGAGCACTTAAATCTGTAAAGCAAATATTGACAGAACTGAAGGGAGAAATAGATAGCAGTATGATAATAGTGAGAGACTCTAATAGTTCATATTCCATAATTAATATAACAACTAGATAGAAAATCAATAAAATAGCAACCTTTAGCAGCAATATACACACAAACTTCAACTTACAATGGTTCTACTAATTAATTTTTCAACTTACTATGTGTTTTTTGGAACTTAACTCCATAGTAAAAAGAGGTGAATCTGGTCTTATGATGATTTGACTTATAATGCTTTGACCTCATGGTATACTTATCAAGGTAATAAGTGCATTTTTGACTTACAGTTGGTTGCTCAGGGCATAACCCATCTTAAATCAGGGAGCATTTGTAGACCAAATGGACATACCAGATCTTTGCATAACATTCTACCCAACAGTAGCTGAATATACATTCTTCTCAAGCACAGGAAAACTTCTCCAGGATATATCACATGTTCAATTACAAAACAAGACTTAATATAATTATAAAATCTGAAGTTATACCAAGTTATCATTTCTAACCAAAATTGAATTCTACTAGACATCAGTAACATATGGAGAACTGGAAATTTTCAACTAAGAAGAAATTAAGCAACACATCTTCACCCCTGGATAATCAATGAGTCAAAGAAAATCAAAAGAAAAACTAGAAAATAACTTGTAACAAATAAAAGTAAAATAACAAAACAACGAAACTTATGAGATGCAGGAAAAGCAGACTACAAGGGACATTTATGCAGATGTATCTACCTTGAAACGTAAGAAAGATGCTACATAAGCAATCTAACTTTATACCTCAAAGAATTAGTAAAAGAAGAACAAAGTATTCACAAATCTAGCAAATGGAAGGAAATAATAAAGTTATAACAAACGGAGTACAAAGAGAGTAGAAAAAATAAATAAAACTAAGAGTTTGTTTTTGAAAAAGATAAACAAGTTGACAACCCTTTTTCTAGACTAACTGGAAAAGAAAGATTCAAATAAAATCAGAAATAAGAGAGGAAAATTCAGACATTATAACTGATGCCATAAAACTTAAGGATCGTAAGATACATGTATGAACAATTATACACCAAAAAACTAGATAATTTAAAAGAAATAAACTTTTAAAACATACACCCTACCAAAACTAAATTTTCAAGGTATAGAAAGTCTGAAAGACCTGTATATAGTATGAAGCTTATAATAGTAAATAAGAAACTTCCATTTTAAAAAAGCCCCGGACAAAATGGCATCACTGGTAAATTCTACCTAACATTCAAAGATTTTCATTCCTTACTGTTTGAGGATTGTTTTTGAACAATCTCAAACTTTTCCAAAAATTCCAAAATTTCAAGAGAAGGGAACACTTTCAAACTAAATTTATGAGGCCTGCATCACCCTAACACCAAAGCCCGACAAAGACACTACTAGAAAATCAAACAATGGGCCAATATCCCTGATAAATAGAGATGTAAAAGTTCTTGACAAAATACTAATAAATAGAATTCAACAGCATCTTGAAAGGATTATACACCATGACCAAGTAAGGTATATGCCTAGGATGCAAAGATAGTTCAGCATATCAAAATTAACTAATGTGATACACCATATTAACAGATTGAAAGATAAAAATTATACAATCATATCAATAGGTACAAAAAAGTATTTGATAAAATTTTACATCTTTTTTATGATGAAAACTTTCAGCAAAACTAGGACTGGGAGGAAATTACTAATGAAGACCAAATATGACAATCCCACAGCTAGCATTTTATTCAATAACAAAAAGTTGAAAGGCTTTTCTCTGAGATCACAAACAAGGCAAGGATGCCCACTCTCACCACTTCTATTCAACATAGCACTGAAAGTCTTAGCTAGAGTAGTTAAGCAAGAACAAGAAATAATGTCTACCAAATCAAAAACGAATAAGCGAAATTGTCCCTTTACACATGACATGACCTTGTATATAGAAACCAGTCAAAACCCCATTTAAAAACTTTTAGAAATAATAAATGAATTAAGAGAACTTGCAGGATATACATTCAATATTTATATATCAACTGTATTTAGATACACTAACAACACATTGAAAATGAAACTGTGACAATAATTCCATTTACAATAGCACAAAAAAGTATGATTAGGATTAAACTTAAGTAAATGAGAAACTCATAAACTAAAAACTAGAAAACAGTGATGAAACATTAAACAATCCAAAGAAATGGAAAGATATATTTTTGAATTGGAATTTTTAATATTGTGAAATTGTCTATGCTAACTGAAGCAATTTATGGATTCAATGCAATTCTTATCAAAATCCCAATAGCAATTATTTATCTAAAGTTCATATGAAACCAAAAAAGGATGCCAAATAGCCAAATAAATCTTAAGAAAGAGCAGCAAAGCTGGAGGCATCACATTTCCTGATTTCAAGCAATACAAAGCTACAGCAATTAAAAATAATATGGTACTGGCATAAAGACAGACACGCAGGTCAGGGGAACAGAATAGAGAGCCCAGAAATAAAACCACACATATACAGACAACTACATTTCAACAAAGTTACCAGGAGTACACAATGAAGATAGGATAGCCACTTGAACAAATGGTGTTGGGGTAACTGGAAATCCATATACAAAAGAAAAATATTGGACCTTATATTACATTACAAAAAATTAATTCAAAATAAAGACTTAAAATCTGAAACTGTAAAATTTATAGAAGAAAACATAGCATAAAAACTTTATGACATTGGCCTTGGCATTTCTATGACCTCACATCTGTTAAGATAGCTATTATCAAAACAACAAAGGCCCAGTGTTTGTGAGGATGTGGAGAAATTGGAAACCTAATATACTGCTGGTGAGAATACAGTATGTGATTCATACAGCTGGTGAGAATGGTTCAGCCACTACTTAAAACAGCATGGAGGCTTCTCAAAAAATTCAAAATGGAACTACTATATAATACAACAATTCCACTGCTTCTGGGTATTTATCCAAAAGAATTGAAATCAGAATATTCAAGAGATATTAGCACTCTCATATTTATTTGTAGCACTATTTGCTATAGCTAAGAAGTGAAAGCAACCTAAATGTCCACTGATGGATGAATGGTGACATATACAAGAAATATTATCCAGCCTTAAAAAAGAAAGAAATTCTGCAATATGTGACAACATGAAGAACCTGGTGGACATCATGTGAAGTGGAATAGGTTAGTCACCAAAGGACAAATATTGCATGATTCCATTTATACACTTAAATTTATAGAATCAATGGAGTGGAATGGTGGTTGACAGGGCTGAGAGGGGGAAATGGGAAATTGTTAATTAGCATAAAATATGATTTGTACAATATAAAGAAGTTATAGAGGTCTTCTGAACAACATTGTGTGGATAGTTCACATTATGTTTTATACACTTACAATGTATTAGTAGGGGAGCTATCATACTGTGTTTTTTCCACAATGAAATAAATTTTTTTAAAAATTTATGTTAACTGTACAAATTTATATGTCTAATCATAGTAAAGTGAGAGGATATTGATCTATTGATCCCAGTTTAATGACTATCTCATATGAAAGTATATACAGTGAGATCTACATATGCATATATGTGTATGTTTGCATATTGGTTTACATATCTGACATTTCAACAGTTTTAGGCCTTTAGGTATATGACAAATTAATCTTCCTGAATACATGTGGAAAGCCTCAGTAATTTTGATGATGACAATAAGTTATTGGTACTCTTTTGGTAGCTTGGTTTTAGATTAATTTGAACCTAGCTAGGTGCCGTCTTTCTGAAACACAGAGGGTAGTTGATACAATGAGTAGCTCTTCCGTGTAGTTACAGTTATAAATTTGAAAGTAAGCCTGTTTTGTATATTAGAATAATGTCTCTCTACAGGTTCCCTTTAGTTCATTTTAAAGGTTCCTACCAAACATATCTATGTTAGCATCGTTTCGAGTTTCTATCTAATGTGCTAAAATAATAGAAAAACGGGAAAATGAGGGATTTGTTTCATCTGGGTTCATAGTACTTCTTGTGTGACCTTGCTGGAGGAACTACTCCTATTTTTTCATATTCTAGTACTTCCTCCCTTTTTATTACTACATCATTGAGAGATAAACATAGGGATATCACACAGATACTTGTATCTTTATTTTTGTGGTCACCTATGGAGATGAGCTAGATCCCCTCCCAATTAATAAACTGAAAGTTTAGTCTGATAACATTGCACACCAAAGAAATACACGGCAAAGTTTAGTACTCACACAAGAGAAACCTAGGGAGAGGAGAACAGGCACAAATAAGTCCAGGCTGGCTTGAGTTAGGTGTTTTAGTAGTTAGAGAGTACAACTAGTGAGCCAGCGCCAAAGGAACCCTAATGGACATTCTTACCAGCTTGTCCAGCTGCCAGCGCCTGGGCGCAGTGGCTCACCTCTGTAATCCTAGCACTTTGGGAGGTGGAGGCAGGTGGATCGCTTGACCTCAGGAGTTCGAGGCCATTCTGGGCAACATGGTGAAACCTCATCTCTACAAAACATACAAAATTATCCAGACATGGTGACTCATGCCTGTAGTGCCACCTACTTGGGGGACTGAGGCAGGAGGATGGCTTGAGCCCAGGAGGTGGTGGTTACTGTGAGCCAAGATTGTGCCACTGCAATCCAGCCTGGGGACAGAGTGAGACCCTGTCTGAAAAAAAAAAAAAAAAAATTCTGTCAGCATCAAATATTAAAAGTGGAGTCAGATATAGCAATCATATTAATAATATTTAAGGATGAATGTACTTTGTAAAGGTATAATAGATAAATAAAAATTATTGTACTTACCTGTTTCCTGCCTGTAAATCAATAAAGGTATTTTACAGAATGAAGTAAGAGGAAATCAAGATCTCTATTCATTAACAAATTACACATATGCTTCATTATATATCCAAGTATATTATGATGCCAAGAAAAAAATAAAGAAGATGGAGAAAAAAAAGTTATAGATGTTGAAAGACAAGAAGCCATCTGAATGGAATGTGAAAATAGTCAACACAGCAGGTCAGACAGGAGAAAATTGAGTCTAAATGAAATTAACACAAGAGGCTTAAAGTTCATTCAAAAAACAAGAGTAATGACTGTCATTAGGACAGATAATGTATTCAGGAATGTAGAAATTAGGAATCGAAGAAATAATGTGTTGCAATTTTTAATTCTGAAGGTAGGAAACTCACTGATTTTATAAGAAGAAGTGGAATACGAATGGTTTATTCTTTATGCAGCAAAATTCAAGGACTAAGTTTTCCTAATGGCATATGACTATTACAGTGTATTTGTTTTGGTTTGTTTGACAGTCTGCAAGTATGTTTACTCAATTTTTCTATATTGGAAGCTGTCATGTTATAATGTGAATGGATTTTCTGAATACAGCTATCTCAATAGAATGCTGTTAGCTCTTGAATAACTCTTGACCTGGGTCTTTATATAAATTTGCCATTAAACATAATTCAATGTTATCTAACTTTTGGTAGCATGAACACATTCTCTATAATCTGTCACCACTAAATGGAAGAATTAGTAAGGTTCTTGACTTTGATGATATGTATGTTCTTGTCTATGGTGACCTCACTGAATCTGGCAACCTTTAAAGCTAGTCATCACAAATATTGAAATGCATTTCTCATATCAACTTTGCTTTAAATATATTAAATGTAGGCCAGGGGGATGATGAAAAGTTACTTAATGGGTACATTGTGTGTTATTCAGGTGATGGATACACTAAAAGCCCTGACTTCACCATTACACAATATATCCATGTAACAACATTACATTTTTGTCCCATAAATTTATTCAGATAAATAGAAAAACTGTAGACTAGGATTAGATCATGTCTGCTTATTTGATTTCTGCCACTTTTTAAAACATAGAAACAACCAGTAAAATCTGGGAAAAACTGAGTTTATATAGTTATTGATCATGATGTAGGGACAAAACGTTTTGTCATATGGTCAGTAAAAAATAAATGAAGACCATGAATTGAAATAACATAACATTCTTTCAAGGAGGCAATGAATAAAATACAGTATTATGTTTCAAGAAATTTGCTTTTGGGGTAGTTTGCAGCCAAAGAAAATTAGCCTATATTTTTACACAATGCACATGAGTCCAGGTCAGCTTTCAGGGCTCACCCTTTGAATAATATGTAACAAACACTATCCAAGCCTCCAAACTGACTAACTGCAGAATTTTCCACTTTTATTTCATTCTTCTTTAGCATCACTGATTTCCTTAATAAATTGTTCCTTAATAATTGTTCACAAGTTATAAAAGTCTGATATAGTTTTCTCCTTGTTATACTTTCCTAAGAACCAATGCTCCATATTTCTCCCTTCACCTCTTTCCTTTTTGTAACTAAGTACTTTTGTGTGTACTTGTAGCCCGTTTGTACTGCTATAAGAAAATATCTGATACTTGGTCATTTACAAATAATATGAATTTATTTCTCTGAGTTCTGAAGGCTGGGAAGTCTAAGATCAAGGTGCCAGCAGAATTAGTGTCTGGTCTGGCACTTTCTGGTGAGGGCTGCTCTCTGCTTCGAAGATGACACTTTGACATTGCATCCTCAGGAGTAGGGGAACACTATGTTCTTACGTGACAAAAGGGACAGAAGGGCCAGAGAGTGCTCTCTTCAACTTCTAGCCATTTTTTACAAGGGTGTTAAACTCATTAATGAGGGTAAAGCCCTCATGACTTCATCACCTCCCTAGGGCCACACCTCTTAATCGTGTTGTATTGGGGATTAAGTTTCAATATGAACTTTGGAGGGGACACCATCTGTCAAACCATAACTCTGCATTTTGCTCCAACCTAACTCCCTAATGCCTAGCATATTCTGAGCTGAAACACTATTGATAGAAAGTTTAGGAATACTGTAAGGAAATCACAGTGATATCACAAAGTCCATTGGATTCACATGTATACACACTCATAGATAACTTGTATCACACTCCCTAAGAACTATGGATTCCTTATCTCCTTAATAGTATATTGTCAACATTTCCCACATTATTAAATATTCAGAAACATTATATTAATCCCTACAAATTATTCCATGACATGAAAACACCATAATTTTTTAAATCATCCTCTAATAGGAAAACTAAATATTTTCTTTATTATAATAAGCGCTGAGACAAGTCTTATATACTTTACACATATTTTTTTTTACTCTGAAAATTTGGGAAAAAATCACTTTATGAAGAAATATAATAATAGAGATAGTCTAGGAAACTTTTCTGTTAACTATGGTTTAATATTTAACTAATGCATTTGATATCACCATTTTCAATTCTACAAAAAACTAAAATTAGAAATCCAGACTAGTGTAATTTTTTCAGAGTCCTTGATTGGTGTACTGGTTCTTGTTCACTTTTGTGTACAAAGAATACTAAGTGATAAGAAATGATTCTATGTTGATAAGTATTTACACACAAATATCAATAACTCATCACCAAATCAAATGTACTTTTAACATCTGTTCATTCATCTGGCTATATTTGTGTAAATAATATATAAATAAAGAATTTAACAGAAGCTTAGATATTGAAGGTTTATAATAATAAGAAGAAAATGAGTCCAGTATTGCCATGTTTAAATCAATTGGTGGTGGAATCTGACTTTTCTATCTCTTAGTTTAGCATTGTTATTTTATTGTACAATGATGTAGATACCAAAAGTTTGGATACATATGCAGATGTTTAACCAGCAACTAATAATTCAAAATATCTGGTGAATATCTGGTGATTTCCTTCACTTGTTAAGACTATGTGTTTTTTTTTTTTTTTTTGGTATCCGTAAATTAGTCTAAAATTTGCCTTGCCCCAAATCTTCTTTTCTGCGTTTCATTATATTCAAAGAGCTACAACACTTGGACAGAGAAGTTTCCATGACTGATGTGACCTGAAGCAGGTTTTCTGAGGAAGTTCACGTATTTCTCTAAATACTTTTTAAATTCTCATTTTTTTTCCATAAGTGCATTTATTTCAAATATGCAGATATTTTTGTTAGAAACATTGTTGGCTGATTAATGTTATTTAGTAGTCACACTGGAGTTTATTCCTTATAAAATATTTATCTAATTATATTGCTTATTGTTATCAACGAGTTTACAAAATGGATAAAATAAGTAAACTAAATGAGTAAATTTCACATTTCAGCTTAAGTTTACAATGTGAAGATTTTTAAGCTTTCTTAATGGAAAAATAAAGCATAAAATCTCAGTTTAATCACTAGAATGAGATGAGATTTGCTGTGACAGTCACTTCAGAAAAGGGAAAAAGCATAAAATTCCAGCTGTTTGCTTAAAAAGGTTTATCAGAACTGCTTCAAAATCAGTCAAACAAAAAGCCAGAGTTCTTCATGGAGCTTGCTTTGGGTGATGTAATTAAGAGGTTATTTCCAGTGTATATTGTCCATTTGAAAAGCATACGTGGAAGGGATCCCAAAGGTATTATTATGGCACTGTGGGAAGGCTAGCTAGAGGTTCAAAATGCTCAAAATCACTAATCAGAAAAATGCAAATCAAAACCACATGAGATATTGTCTCACTCTAGTTACAATGGTTTATATCAAAAAGACAGACAATAACAGATCCTGGCAAGGATGTGGAGAAAGGGGAACTCATATACACGGTTACAAGGAATGTAAATTAGTATACCCACCATATAGAACAGTATGGAGGTTCCTCAAAACATTCCACTACTGGGTATATATCTGGAAGGGAAATTAATATATTGAAAAGATATGTGCACTCCCATATTTATTTCAACACTATTCACAGTAGCCAAAATATGGAGTCAATCTAAGAGGCCATCAATGGATAAATGGATAAAGAAAATGTGGTGTATCTACATAATGGAGGTACATAATTATTCAGCCCTAAAAGAATGAAATCCTGCCGTGGGCAGAAACACAGACGGAATTGGAGGCCATTATATTAAGTGAAATAAGCCAAGCATAGAAAGACAACTATTCCATGTTCTCACTGATATGTGGGAGATCAAAAAGTGGAATCCACGAAGACAGAGAGTAGAATGGTGCTTTCCAGAAGCCTGGAAGAGAAGCAGGGAGCGGCAGATGAAGGGAAAAAAGAATATAAATACATTTATTGCCACTGAACTGTACACTTAAAAATCGTACAATGGCAAATTTTATACGTATCTTTTACCTCAATAAAAACAACATAAAATTTGTTTAAAAGTATATGTGAAAATGAGAATAGTATTTTCTTTCTCATTCTTGTATATGATGATAAAGGAAAAATAGAGTACCACCATTATTAAAAATTAAACATAGTGTCCTTTCTATTCTTACTTTTTCAGAGTTGCTTGTTACCAGGCAAATGTTTTATTTAAAAGAATACAAAGTATACAATCAGTCAGCCTTAAACCTGCACTTGGAGTTTGGAGAGAAAGCTATAGTTTTCAGTAGGAAGGACATGGCTGGGCATAAGAAAAGCTTAAAGGTAGTAGAATAACTGTCTACACTGGGCCGAACGCTGACTTTAACCAGATTTTTTGTTCAGAACACCAAAAATGATACATACTTATTTTCGGTCGACATCCTAAAATATAAAATATTTTAGAGAAGAAATTATATTACTCAGAAACTTCAGACATGGGAAAATGGGAGAATGCTTGTAGTATCAACCATTTTGATTGGAGGAGAGAAGGCAGGAGTTGGGAAGGATAAAAAATTGGCAAGAGAACTACTGATGGAAGCCTGCTTACTTTCCTGTGCTCACACTAAGGTTGTGTAATTTGCACTGATATTTTTGATGATAAAAATCTGTATGTTAGAAGTTTTACACTAAGCAAAATTTACACTTATCTCTTAAGTAATGACAAAAACAGTGTGTAAATCATCAGTCCTGTTTTCTACCCTTGTTTCACAGTGGCACAAATCCAAATTAAAACAATTGGGTCAATCAGTGATCAAAAAGAGAGAAACAGATAATTGTATTGAAATATTTCTCTCTCACACACATACACACACAATTCACATCAGTGTCACATCCAAAAAAGAGATGTGGTTTTTGCTTTAGCAAATGCATTGTTGCATTCATTTCCACAACTTGAAAGGAGACAAAATTTGTCATAAAGCCAGAACTATTGAGAAATTCTGTGCTCAATGTATTATCTGCATAGTAAGATTGAGCTCCAAAGTTCACAGTCATTTATTTAACCTGATGTGTGTGTGTATGTTATGTGTCTGTCTAAATTTTCTGTGTCATTTGAGATACCTTTTGCCTACTGATTCTTTATAGTAAATCTGTATACTATTCACATGGCATTCCATTGTATTGTGCTATACAAAGTAAATAAAACCATTACTCATAATAAATTCTAATGTCATCTGAACTATAAGCAATTAACTAGCATTCAGATTTTTATACTATGGTAAGTGAATAGCACTATAGACTCTTCAGTGACTCATTTTTTTGTGTTTAATCAAGGGGGACATTTAGAAGCATGCATATCTAAACCTCAAACATTGACTTAATTTTTTGCCTTAATTTTTTTAAAGAAAAATAAATCATTTTAGATAGGGTGTAAAGAGGTGAATTACAATGCTTGATGGCTACATAGAAAAGTCAATGGAAATAAATTTTCCAGGTGAGGGAGTCAAGCATAGCTTTTTATTTAAAATACTGAAAGAAAGGCATTAAGAGTAAGAAAGACTATGGTTCATTTTTTAATGAACCATGTATTATGGTTGACATCTTGAAAAAAAGGGAGTAACTTTGTTGTCAATTCGAGAATCACTTTAAAAGTGAAACACTGTGCACTTAACCTTTACAAAAAGTATATAATGTAGAGGGCATTTATTTTTTAAATATTTTCGTGAAATGCCAGCTTTAAAGTTACTGTTCAAAATGCCAACCTGAAATGTTGGGTTAAATGACTTCACTAAACAATGTAACTCAGCGACATTTCCCTTTCATTTAATCACTAAACTAATGCATCACCAGATGCACAACTAACATAAAAATATCTAAACATGTTGAAAATAATAATGATGAAATGTGAACTCCTTCCTCAATGTTGTTTACATCTGGACAAGTAACATTAATGTTGTCTTTAAAAATGAATTGATTTATTGGAATGTATGTTAGTTGTTTTAAAAAATCAGTAGCAAAGGATTTCTTCAAACAATTCCTATGAAACACCCTCAATAAAATGATTAAGTGAGGCAGTATTTGAAAGACTTCCTCACCTTTATCCTCTTCCCAGTTACTTTTCTTAGCCAAACACAAGGAAATATGTTTGGGATTTGGGAACCCCTGGTGTTCCACTGACAGTAATGAGAGAAACACTGACTTTGATAAACTTCCTTAATGTCCCCTGACCAAAAATCTGTCCCCATATTTTGCCAAACAAAACATGCTTTTCAGTATATTGTTGAGGTTAGGTGCATGACAAGTATTCAAGACACTGTGAAAAAGATTACTGGGGATGCTGGAGGGAGACTGGAGTCTTGTGGTTGCCTCTTGTAAGATACCTTCAATGGGAGGCTGAGAAGGTGGCCTTGGAATGTGCAAAGGAAGTCGATGCATAACTCTGAGCCAAACAGTTTCTGAAAAAAAGCCTAAGGTATACTGTTGCTCAAAGGATTGATCTCCACATGTCTGACCTCCACATGTCCTCTTCCATCTGAACATAAAGAAGGAAGTAGAAAGTTTAATACTAAGACTGAAGTTGGAGGAATACTGTCTTAAGTTACTTTTCCCCTTGAATCCAGTTGTAAAATGCAAATGAACGTTAGGAGCCTCTTGGGAAGCTGCATCTAAAAGAAATAAGCTACTATATAAGAAGACAGAAAATCCCAAATTGTCAGGTAGGAGAGGCCACATGAAGGCACATTGGTCAACAACCCTATGAAGCAACCAGTTTGGAGTAAATCATCTTGAATATTCAACCACACCAAACCTTCAGGTGGCAGACCTGAAGTAGAATCTGACTACAGTCTGATGAGGAAACTCAAGTATGAACTTTGCGGCCCAACTTTTACCAAATTCTTATCTCTAAAATTTTGACCTAAAAATGTGGTTATTTTAAGGCATTGAGTTTTGAGTCAATTTGTTTTACAGCAAGAACCATTGGAATAACATTTTTTGGAGTCATATCTGTTTATATGAGCATAAAAATCAAACTCTGTTCCACATCAAAATAATGATTATATATATAAATCCAATTAAAGTAAATAATGAGCAGATTATTTGATTGTGAATTTGATTTAATACAGATTCTAACAATTGTATTTAATTTCAAACCTCCTACTTGATAAGACAAAAAGAAGTCAAGATGCCAAATTTGGTTTATAATGCCTGACTGACAGCATTGAACAATGTGCATTCATTTATTCCGCAAGTATTTTTAAGGCCTATTCAAAGCCAGACATTATCCTGGTAACTTTATGTAAAATAGACATTGTCCTGTTCCATGGAAACTTATAGCCTTGGAGGTTATGCGCGTAGAAATTCATTTAGTTTTTAGTTTGAAATAGTTCAAACCCACTATGGAATTAAAAGTATAGTGCAATAAACCTCCATTTATCTTACCTCCTCTGTGTACATTTATAAATTAGTATTTTGTTAAACTACTTTCTTTTCTCTTCCTCCTCCTCCTGCTTATTTTTCCCTTCCTTTCTTTTTTCCTTCATCCTCTCTCCCTGGCCCCCTACATTTTGGCGGATGTGTATATAAATTCTAAATAGATAAATTGTAAGTCCAAATATTTTAACTCATTCTACATATTAATTAATGGAGTAGACATTGAAAAGTATTTTCAAATGTAAAAATATGCTCAAAATCTTGGTTAATTTTCAAGACAGAAAAGAGAATTTAAAATGGAATACTCAATTAAATTACCACCCCAAAAAGGAACTTCATATACATTAATTACCACTCAGCCTTAGGCAAGAACTACTCTACACCATGTATCTCTAAATTTACACCATGTCTCTATCAATGTTCTGAACATTTCACATGAATGGAATCATATGTGGTTTTTTTGTGACTGGTTTATTTCATTTAGCATAACGTTTTCAAGATTCAACCACGTGACATTATGCATCAATTCTTCTTTCCTGTTTATGTCAGAATAATATTTTATAGTACATATAAACCACATTTTATATATCCATTAATTCATTGATAGGCCTTTGGGTTGTTTACTCCTTTTGGCTGTTTGGGTAAATTTGTTATAACACTCATGCAAAAAGTTTTGTGTAGACATCAGCTTTTTATTTCTCTTAGGTACATACTTCAGAGCAAAATCTAGGTCATACAGTAACTCTGCGTTTCATCATCTGAGAGACTAACTGACTGCTTTTAAAAGAGTACACCATTTTACACTCTCACCAGCAGTGTTTGATTTCTCCACGTTCCTGATGATACTTTTTATTATATGACTGTTTTAGTCTGGCCATCTAGTGAATGTGAAACGATTTGTTGCTTTGAATTGCATTTCCCTGATAACTAATGAAGTACCTTTTCATGTGCTTATTATCCATTTGTACGTTTTGCTTGGAGAAATATCTACTAAATCCCTTGCCCATTTAAAAAACAACCATTTTTTAAATTTTTGATTTATGAGAATTTTTTAGGTAGTCTGGATAGAAGCCCTTTATGAGATACATAATTTTCAAATTTTTTTTTCCATTTTGTGAGTTGGTGTTTTCACTTTTTTAAAATTTATTTATTTATTTATTTATTTATTGAGGTGAGGCCTTACTATGTTGCTGAGGCTGCAGTACATGGGGGTCATTATAGCTCACTGCAGCCTTGAACTCCTGGACCCAGTGGATCCTCCCATCTCATCTTGTGGAGGTTCTAAGCTTATAGGATTGAGTCATCACAGCCAGCAGTAAAGTTTAGCACAAATTTGTCAATTTCTACAAAAAAGTTAGCAGACACTCAGATACAAATTGCATTGCATCTGCAGATCAGCTTTAAGAGTATATCTATTTTATTGTCGTGTTCTAATAAATGAACATCTGATGTTTTTGTGCTTATTTTGATCTTCCTTAATTTCTTTCCATGGTATTTTATAGTTTTTAAAGTGTAAGTTTTCACTTATTTTGCATATACATTCCTGTTTTATTCTTTGGGATTCCAATGTAAAAGAAATTTTTAAAATTGATTTTAAATTTCTCCCAAAGAAGATTCACTCCACACCTCCACCCCACAGTCCCCCAAAATAAATTGATTTTTATATTTATATTGAAAATGTATAAACATACTACTTACTTTTGTATACTGATCTTGCATTCTGTAGACTTGCTGAACTCATTTAATAGTTCTAATAGTTTTTAAGGGGTTACTTAAAATTTTCATATACAAGATCATGTCATCCTGTTACCTTTTGTTTCTTTCTCTTACTAATTGCCCTGGTTAGAACCTCAGTTACAATGTTGAATAGAAGTGGTAAAAGTGATATCCTTTTCTTCTACCTGATACTAGAGAAAAGCATCCTGTCTTTTGGCATTAAGTATAATGTTACCTATAAGCTTTCCACAGATGTCAAGTTGGAGAACTTCTCCTCTATGACTAGTTTGTTGAAAGAAACATATCATGAAAGGGTATCAGATTTTGTCAAATGCTTTCTGTGTGTATATTGAGAGGATCATGTAATTTTTTTTCTATTTTTATTCTATGAATACAATGTATTACTTTAGTTGATTTTTGAATGTGAAACCAACCTTGCTTTCTTTAGATAAATCTCACTTGCTCATCATTCATAATTATTTACATATATTGCTGTATGTCATAGAATGAAATTAACTTTGTGTCATTGGAAGGTTATAGTTGTCAATCAAAAATTAGGATGTTATGGATGGTGGATGGTATACAGAGTATCTATCTGAGGATAGTGATCACAAGGTAAAATAAGAAAACAAAGAATAATAAAATGATGGCAAAATTATAAAGTCAAATAACAATAATAGTGATTGCTACTATTTAATGCATATTTCCTGTGTTCCAAGGATTGTGTTAAACATTTTATATTTATGAATTCATTTATTCCTTATATTAACTCTATTAAAAAACTGTTATCATTATGTTCATCTAACAGATGAAGCAAAGACACAGAGAACTTAAATAACTTGCTTAAGGCCACATAGCAAGACCTGCAACATCAGTATATTTGGCTTCTTACTGACGTTAAAAAAAAGTCTTATAATAGAAAGTTTTAATGAGCTATTCAGGAGATGGTTCACTTTGGATAATGAAAACATGCACAGTATCAACATGATAGGATAAAGGAAAAGAACATTTTTGGAGCTTAATATTTAAGGAGTTTGAAGAGTGAGATGAGATATACAAAGAAAATTTAAATATCATAGAGAGGAAAGGAATGGAAGATTAAGGAATATGGGCTAGCTGGTAATGTCTGAGTCTAAAAGAATAATGCCTGAAACTTTGATTGCGGACCACTAAGAAAAATTATAGAGCAGGTATACAGTTAATTGTTGAGAACTCCGAAAACTAAGAATACGCATATATTTGGAAAACAAGAAGGATACAAACACTGCTCTCAAATTTAAGATATTTGACACATGAAAATAAAATAAAGCCTTTCCACCTTAAGAACTGAAGAAAATGGTATATTAAGAGAAAAAAAAACTACCTCCAAAAAACAGATGTAAAGGGGAAATTCAGAAAGTAGTTGTAGAATATATGGAACCTAATGACTAGGCATTCCAGAGAACAAAATGAGAAAGGAGTTAGGGAGGGGAGAAGACTTTAATCAGCTAAGATCATAAATTGGACAGATGGAAATGAGAGTTTAGAATCTAATGGATTAACAGAGAGATTTTTCATTCTCGCATTGACAAAGATTAAAAAGAGGATGTGAAAGATGGTAAATTTCACTTTACATGTGTATTTATGTATGTCCTTAAGCAAGAGGGTATTGGTCTAAACACTCTGGGTTATGGATATAATTGCTTTTTTCCTTTCAAATGGAGATGAATACCTTAATATGGTAAAAAGTGGTTTTATGTGAGATGTCTCATTTTACCTTCTCCCTGCTAATAGTTCTGACTTTTATTCTATTAAATTACGGAAAGAATATCAGGTTTTTAGTCAAATTTGATTTTAAAACTTTAGAAAGTTCCTGGGAGAATCAGAGGATCTAAATGACTCAGAGGTCATCTTTAGAATTGTCCTATGTCAACCTAACAAATGATATTGACAAATATTAGAAATAGAATAAATCATTTATCAAAAAAATACTAATTTCTACGTCAGCAAGTCCACTTCTCTTTACTTACTTCGTGTGGCTGCTTTTTGGCCCTATTACATGGGCAATTCAGCTTCTAACATGTAACTGAGTGGGAATATGCTGGTTTCTTTCATTTATTATTAGGTTTACAGCTAACAAATTATGAAGTAAATAATGCCAAAGAACATTCATTTATACTTTGTATAAAGAGGACCATAGGATTGCAAGTAAATTAATTATTGGCTAAAACAGTATATTGATTTCATGCTGTATTATAGATATGCCAACTTTATGATGACCACAGTGTTTTTTATTAAATGTAAAAATAAAAAAGAGCAAGAATATTTGAGAGTCATATTTATCTTAAAATTTTTTAAAAAAACATCCAAGCACATCAATGCAGTGAAGTTCTTATGGTGAGAAGCACTTCTCACAATGTTACAAACTGTGAAAATAACACATTTCATTAAAATAGGCATCTGTGAGCTAAGCACTAAGTCACACAAACAAACATAAGAGGGAGAAAGGGAAATCTTTCAAAAACAGTATTCTCCGTGATTTGGTGTCAGCTGCAAATATTCCCTGTTCTTAGTGTTTTGTTATCCTAAAGTCCCCTTGGCTGCCATTAAGTAACCAACAATGAGGCTTGTAACTTTGAAAATAGATTTTTAAATGCATGTACATATATATATGGGGATTGTGAGGTGGAGGTATGGAGTGAATCTTATTTGGGATACAGCAATCCAAAGAGCCGGAGAACGATGAAGAGACTAGAATTGACCTTATACCAAGAACATTTCCATCAGAAATGTAATAAATAAGCTGTCTCTGAAAGATTTAGGAACTCATGCAGAGGGACTGGAACCAAACTTGAAGGAGCACATGAAGAAAAAAAGAAATTTGCTTTAAAAAATATTTGCAAAATTTTTTCAAAAATTTAAATAAAGTTATTTTTCTGCCTATAAAATTAAAATATTTCTTATGGAGGAACTACAAAAGAGCTGAAAACTAAAATGATGAAAATTAAATGACCTGTAATCCTATATCAGGTGATATTTAAATATTGAGGAGTATTTATTTCATGAATGTATTATCTCTATAAGTTCATATTTTGTATACATATAAATGACCGTATGTAATCATGGATAACTGAATATATCTCTAAGTGTGTACATTACATATACACTTAAATCTCCTTTTACATATGTATATTGACTGTATCCCAGGTAAATGCTTAATTTAGTAAATTCAGTGTTCTTTTCTTCCTCAAATCATCCAACGAGAAATACTGCCATGTTTTATAAAATATTTTCCATTGTATTGTAATTATAGTTACTATTCTCATTTCATTATCCAGTACCTGTCATTTAGTAACACATTTCCTCGCATTCTGTTTTAAAATTTTTATTTGTATAAATTTATGGGGTTCAAGTGTAATTTTGCTACATGCATAGATTGAGGAGTGGTAAAGTCAGAGCTTTTAGAGCATCCATCACATGAATAACATACATTATACCCATTAAGTAATTTCTCATCATCCACCTTCCTCCCACTTCACCTCCATTTCAAGTTTCCATTTTCTATCATTGCACGCTCTATTTTTCTGTGTAGACATTCTTTAGCTCCCCCTCATAAGTAAGAACATGCAATATTTTGCTTTCTGTGTCTGAGCTGTTTCACTTAAGATAATGGTTTCCAGTTCCATCTATATTGCTGCAAAAGACATGATTTTATTCTCTTGTATGACTGAATAGTATCTCATTTTCTTTATTCAATCATCCATTGATGGACACTTAGGCTGATTTCATATCTTTGCTTTTGTGAGTAGTGTTGTGATAAATATACCAGTGTAAGTGTCCTTTTGATATAATGATTTCTTTTCCTCTGGATAGATACTCAGTATGCTGAATCAAATGGTAGTTCTATTTTTAGTTCTTTGAGAACTATCTATACTGTTTTCCATTAAGGTTGTATTCATGTACATTCTTACCACCTGTTTATAAGTTCCTTTTTTATAAGTTTTTAAGTGTTCCCTATTTTTCTGCATCTTTGCCCATATGTGTTTTGTCTTTTTAATAATAGCTATTCTGACTGGTTGTTTTAATTTGCATTTCTCTGATGATTTGTGATGTGAACATTTTTTTTCATATGGTTATGGGCATTTGTATGTCTTCTTTTGAAAAATGTCTAATCAAACCCTTAGCCTACTTTTTAATAGTAGATATGTTTTTGATGGTGGTGGTGGTGGTGTTAGTTGCTTGAGTTTCTTCTAAATTCTGGATATCAATTCCCTGTCAAATGCAGAGTTTGCAAATGTGCTTGAGCTGGTTATTTTGATCAATATTTCAGCAGAATGCTATTTTCAAGTGGTTGTTTTAGAAAGATAAGGTGGTATATTTTCTAAAACTTTGTAATATATGTGTAATGTCTTCATCAAAAGTTAACAAATAAGTAAATGTTTTGATTTTTAATATGTGTTGGTGAGACAATTTTTCAACTGTAAAATTTCAAATGTTGTTCCTTCATCTCTTTCTAGCATTACTGTTGAAGAGGACACTGAAAGGTCTCTGAGAACAATTTAATTTTTTTCATCAGAGATAAAAATATTACATTGGTGCAAAAATAATTGCGGCTTTTGCCATTACTTTTAATGGCAAAATGATTTTACTTTTAATGGCAAAACTAGTGATTACTTTTGCACCAACCTAACATAACATTTCTTTTTTCTTTATGAGAAAAGTTATAGACTGAAAAAAAAAAATCTTTACATGCAAAGTTTCTGTATTTCTTCCCTCTTTCCTTTCTCACCCTCAGGTCTAGGTTAATCGCAGGTAATTGTGACAAGTCCAGTGTGGGTTACTGGTCGTGAAGAACCCATTGTTGAAGACATCCCAGGAGAGAACACTAAGTCTTATCTTTCATCTTACCCCTGAACTTCCCCTCCTCTGAAGGTAAAACACATAATATGTGCAAAAGCATAAAATGTTTACTGTGTTGGCTTGTGGTTTGAGGCCTAAAGTTATGGTTCAATGCTATATACTGCTTTGATATCTGGTAAAATTGAGAGAGACTAGAATGACCTAAAGCAAATTATCTTCCACACTGCTTCTGCAGTTAATGTTCTGCAGCCAAACAGCCCTTCCTATCAAAGAATTGTCAGATGCTCTGTTTACTCCTGAGGAGTGGGTTTCGGTTCCCTGACAGCCCATTGAGTTATTTAAATAAGGCGATCGTATTCTTCCTTGGGAACCAGGGAGCACTTCACCTTTCTGATAACGCAAAGCCTGCATCCCTCTGCCTCTTTCAGTTCACTGTAATCCCAAGTGCAACCTCTATGTGGGCTTGTATGGTACCGGGCGCCCTTCTCTCACAGGCTATAAGTATACGTAACCAATAAACCGCTGGCAATCTCATTTTTCTTGTGTCTAGTGTTGTGTGTTTGGCCATCCCTACAATCCAAGGGCAGGAAACTCTCTCCTATTAATGGGGTAAATAGGACATGTTTAAACCTTGGCCACTAAATGGATCATCATAATTTTGTTTTCATTCCTTTTTTTTTCTTAATGCCTTCTAATCTCCCCTCTGATTGAAAGTATTCATTCACTTAACAAATCTTTATAGAATAATTTTATGCTAAGCACTTTTCAAGGTATAATGAGATAGTAGCAAATTGAAAAATACAAAAATTATATGTTCAAGCTCAAAAGTAAATTTCAAAAAGAAGTTAAAATAAATGAATTACAAAAAAACTAGGAAACGGGTAAAGTGTTTAAGAATTTGACTATTACTGAAAATATAGAAAACAAATCCTTGCCAAAAAGCCTAAAATTAGAGCTCAAAATTAGAATATTATATGCATGTTGGTTTTAAAGTCTTCTCCTGCAAATGTGGTATTATAAATAGAAGCTAATAATGATAGATTAACCTAAATTTGTCCCCGGTACAAAGTTATTTGATGCAAAATGCCTGTATTTAACAGACTAAAAGAAATCACGACCTTGTAACTTAGCATGGTTAATGAAAACAAATCACTTAAAATGCCCATCAACGTATTTAACTGTATTTCATGCCAGTACTTCAGGTAATTAATATCCTGCAACCTTACAGAAATTGCTTTTACTTCTCTGCCCATTCATCCTCATTTCAGTTTATGTTCTCATGTATTTGTCTATGAGTGTCAAATTAGATTATACTTTGGAACTTGTTTCTATTCTTACTAAAGTATATTTAAGCATCACTAAAATGAAGAAATCGATGCAATGCTTATGTGTTTCATTATATACACTAAGCTTTCATTCCTAAGGTTTTCTTGAGAAATCATTGGGCCTTGATATTTTGTAAGTCTCACTATCTTCTGCACAATGGCATTTCTATTGTCCTTTTCATCAATATCATTTGGGTTTATTAACCATCAGTGTTTTCTGGCTTTTTCTGCTTATGTTTCCCTGACCTACATAGATTCTTGACTTAAGGAGAAAATGGGTTGCTGGATAAAATATAGGACACTTAGTTGGATTTGAATTTCAGTTAAATACATTTTTAAAATATATCTATATAGGTATATATTTATATTTGTATGTTGCATGCAGTAATTGAGACAATTATATTTTAAAAACTGTATTTTGAACTGAAAAAATATTCTTTTTCCAATCTGAAATTCAAAACTGACTGAGTGCCCAGTGTGCATCTATTTATTTATTTATTTTTTTACCAAATCTGACGAAAGAGTTGAACACAATGCGATAAACTATCTATGCACAACAACAAAGATTTTGAAAAGCAAACAAGAAAACACTGCTTTTAATGCAATGTAAATAAGATGTCTATGCGCACACAAACTCATTTCTATATTATTCTGAACATATATATTCTTATCGTAAAAAAGATTGAATCTGGCCATTATTTTACTAATAAAATTTCTTATCAATCTGAAAGGCAGGATATTGGAGACAGTTGATTTATATCACGATGCATAAAGCCATGTTGTGTTGGAGACCCAAGAAACTAAGTTTATGTGAAATAAAAATGAATTAAAACTTCTAGAAAATGAGACTGGCATGTAGGTTGTGTGAAGAAACTAAAGGAAAACACGATTCCCACTGAAAATAGCTCAAGAAGCCACAACTCATTCATAAAATGCATTTGCTTAAAGACATCAGAAACCTACTAAAGCTATGAGAAACAGATAGGCAAAAATTCTGGAGAAGGGAGAAATATGGAGGCATGAGCTGAAGTTCTGCAGCTGGTTTATCCCTGGGCTTATTACTGAACTGAACCTGGGTTGCTTACCTGTCACACAGAAAAGTCAAATACTGACACCAGGATTTACCGCAAGAGAAAGTAAGGCATTTATTGCAGGGCTCCAAGCAAGAAGAATTAACAGCTAATATTTAAGACTCGAACTTAATGATGGCTTACAAGCAAGGGTCGTTCAAGACAGAGGTGAGGGGATCTTCAAAATCAGTTAAGGGCTGGGAAATTTCTGGAACTTCTTTATCCGTTTTCTGGTTACAGGCTGGCAGAGATCTATATGACAGCAGTTGCCATTTTCCATCCGGTTTCTGAAAAACTACTCGGGTCCATATGTCAAGATGTTATCTTTAGTCTCTACAGAGGACTGAGCATCTTATGACTGATTTACTTGGGTGACTATTATTTAAGTTAAAATTATCTTCTTCCTTAGCAGATTATTAATTTACTTCCCTAATTGCTGGTCATAAGACTAGCTAGCTGCCTGCAATTTCCTTTGAAGACACTTAATTTTTTTTTCCTTTGTTTCCATGCCAGGGCAGGGTAGGGGAACCCAGCAGGCTTCTAAGAGGGGTCCCTGATCTACCTCAATTACAGTTAAAAATGGCAAGAAAGTCATTGTCCAAATTTGAATACATACTACTAGAGTCTAGAAACTCAAATTTTGTCCAGTTCGATTGTTGCGGTTGGGGAGGATAGAATAGCAGGAATTGTCTTGGTTACATGGGGATGGAGAAATAAAATTAGTGGTTTGTGAGGCCTAAAGAATTAGATTTTTCTTTCAACACATATACTGATCTAAATATTTAAGTTAAACCGAGTTAAAATGGCAGGCAGAAAAGCCTCTGAAAATTTAAGAAATATGTATTTTTTGTTTCTGCAAAATTATCATTTTAATTATGATAATAGTCTGTTCGTTTATTGACTCTTATAGCAAATTCCTCACCTATTTTCTCTTAATTTCCTTGGACCACTTGGTTTCACTGTAAAGATAGTGTCCACCATCCTCAAACCCTTCAGTATTTATTTCCTGTAAATGAAGACAATTTTCTACATATCTCCCACACAACCATCAAGATCAGGATATTAGTATTGATATATCATTTACTCAAGAAGAATTTGTCTAAAGACATTAGATGAGGCCACACAAGGTTACTAGTTATACTGAGTTTGAGGGAGATGTGATATCTCACTGCAGTGGCAAAACTGAGAAGGCTGAGGAAGAGATGTACAAGTGGTAACAGTGCCCGATAAAGGACAGAAAACCCCAAGCAGAGTGAATAAGTTTGTGCCCAGTTGAAGAGGTAGCTTGGTATATGGAGTCAAAGATTAAGTGGAGTAAGCCATAAAAAAGAATAAGCTCATGTCCTTTGTAGCAACATGGATGAAGCTGCAGGGCATTATCTTAAGTGAACTAATTGAGAAACAGAAAATCAAATACTCAAATACCATGTGTAGTCACTTATAAGTGGGAGCTACACAATGGGTATACATGCACATAAAGATGAAAATAATAGACACTGAGGACTCCAAAAGTGGAGAGGGAATGAGGCAGGTAAGGGTTGAAAAAGTACCTATCAGGTACAATGTTCAGTATCTGGGTAATGGCACTAAAAGCCACGTCCCCACCAGTATACAGTATACCCATGTAACACGCATGCCTATGTACCTCTTGAATCTAAAAATTAAATTGAATTTTAAAAAAGTAAAAAGTCTTTTTCAGGGCAGGATGGCCCAGCTTAGGATAGCCAGGTTAAACAGGGCAAGTAATACACACACCAAAAGATAGGGGTGAGGGATAGGCCATTGCAAGTGTCAGAGGCGGACTTGGCTGGGGATGGTATCCACATGATAGGGGAAGCACTGCTGCAACGAGTCAGAGAGAGAGCAAAGTGAAGAAACTTAACCCCTGGAAGGAGATATGAGTTCAAGCGAAGTAAGGAAGTTGTCTCCACAGAGCAATAGCTTACATGGGGTGTTAACATTGTTGTTTATTTTATAATAAGGTTCAAGTCATGTCCAGTCTGAGTAGGTTTGAGTCTCCTTCTTGTTTTTAAATTTGATAATTTTTCAACTTTTGTTTCTTTAGATTCAACTTGGTTTGGGATAGAGATTTTGGTAGATCAATAATTAGCTTCTTACCATATTTACAAAGTAGATTATATGTTTTATAATCTAACTATTTTTGATTAATTTATTTGTGAGGAAATTTTTTACATTTTATTTTTAAAAGTGTATATCATATATTTCTGTGATACAAGTTTCACGTCATTGAAAACGTGTAATGCCTTGAATATTTTTCAACTCAAAAAATGTTAAGATAAATAACATAAGATAAATAAAATGTTAACATATGTTATGTAGGAAATAAATCATAATTATGAGTTTTAATTTTTATTTTGAGATATTTTAAATTCTAATAATTAAAATTAAATTTAGAAAGTGCTGAATATTGTGAACTAGGAACAATCAGGTGATCAAACTCATATTTCTAGAATGCTCTCTATACAATCACTTCATTCTTTCTGTACAGATAAAGAACAGAAACTATATAACTCTTTACAGACTAATGTTTAGTAACCAATGTGTATTATATCAAATAATTTTTTGATTATGTGGATATTTCTGAAGAGTATTGCCAACTCTTATCTCTATTAACTAATGTGCAATGTTAATTTTCTAATTCAGAAGACAGCATTTCAGGTGGTTATATAAATCCATTTGATTCCATAAAACTCTCACAATTGAAATGAACATGTGATACATTTTTTAGCATTTCCAGTGAGTTGAAAATAACAATTACTCATGTATTCTTTGTACACAATTAATACTTTCTAACCTAATAAAAAAAGCATAAAGATGAAAATATAAAATATTTAGAAATGTTTATAAAGAATTATTCATAGGCATTCCAAAAGCCAAGTTTATATTTATGCACAATTAATTATAATCTATTAAGGAAAAGCAAAATTAGGGGAAATAATCTCTACAGTGATTTGTTTTAAAAGAAATTATATGAGAATGAAACAATAAGAACTAAAAAAAATACAGTTAAAGAGTCATATTTTGGCAGGGAAGGAACAACATGGGAGATGAAAACAAGAAACTCAGATGGGTCCATAGATAGTATTGTCCACCTAACAACTGATGTGACATGTGAGGCATGGGAAAAAGGTCTCATGTATGGGTAATTGGAGTCTCAGAAAGAAAACAGAGAAACAGTGAGACAAAATAAATATTTATAAAAATAGTAGGTAATGAATTTCAAATGCTAATGAAATACAGCAAACCACAGATTCAATAAATTATTTGAACCCCAAACAGGACAAAATTAAAGGAAATCACATATAGGCCCAACATAGTCAAACTGCTGATAAATTAAAAAAGAAAAGATTAAAAGCTGTTAAAGAACAATAATCATTAGTTTTAATAGGGTTGGAAAATAATCTGCTAGCCTTTAATTCTATACCTAGCAAATATGCTTTTTAAATATAAATGTAAAATTATTTTCAGAAAAAATTTTTCATGACGATCAAAAATTAAGATAGCAAATATATGTTGAGACTATTAAAATGAGTTCTTCTGACAGAAGAAAAATAATCCCAAATGCAGCCATAAAAATACATAAATTAAAGAAGGGCAAAGGAAGAATGAAATAGAATAACTTATCAAGCTAATGATGATAATGTCTCAGCACTGAGTTTAAGATATGTGTGATAATAAAATACATTACAGCTGTTTCAGGAGTCCCCAAACCACCCACATCTTCAGCAATTTACTGGGACTCACAAGCTCAGCATATAGTTTCTTCCATGTTTCAAATTTTTACAGTAACGTGGTCAGGATACTCAGTTTGTTCAGTTAGGGAAAAAGACACAATCAGAGTCTCAAGTAATATATATGCAGGTTTCCTATACCCTATTCTTCCCATGAGGGATCACACAGAAGGTACCATCTTTACAGCAGGAAAAATACAGCACATATGCAGGGCTTCTGCCTAGGGAATCCTATTTGAGACTGAGAGTTTAGGGTTCTTTATTGGGAGCTAGTCATGTGGACATATTCTAATGAACTTCCAATAGTCCAGACTCTGAGAAGCAGTTGTTCACCATAAATCATATTACAGACATAAAGAAACAATACATCAGTTAGGAAATATTTCAGAAACTAACATTCCAGACACTAGCTAAGGGCCAAACTTGTAAGTAGGTACTTGCAAAGATCTCAGCCTCAGGCCTGCTGTAATTCATGTTGTTTTGTATTCCATTTTTTTTGTCCATTCATCCATTATTGGACACTTAAGTTGCTTCCATATCTTGGCTGTTGTGAATAATACTGCAATGAACATAGGAATACAGGTATCTCTTTGATATTCTGATTTAATTCCTTTAGATTTATACCCAGATGTGTCTTTTCAATTAATACTGCTTGATCAGGTGACTGGAAAAGGCCATATGGGAACTTCATATAAGATGCAGAAAATGTTTCTCATTTGACCTGGATTATAGTTACACAAATGTATACACTTGTAAAAACTTGTCCAGCTGTCCACTTAATATTTGTGTACTTTATACAATAAAACTATTCCTTATGAATTACCATATATTGAGGTTAATATATTTAAGGGTATTTTTTTCATGTGGAATGAATCCAGCAGTAGTAACATGTTCAAAGTTAAATCTCAGAGAGAGCCTCTGTCACTTGGTCCCTAGAAATGGGCTCACTGCGCACAATGAAGAATTAGTGTCCCAAAAGACAGTGATACTGACATAAAACAACAAACAATACATATTCAATATGTATTCTGTCTAAAAGGGAAGACTAAAAGAGTATTCAGATTTTCTCTTAGGAGGAACTATTTTGTGAAAATTCTTGAGACATATTTGGGACCCATCCCTTGAGCGAGAGTCATAAGTGGTAACTCTCAAGTGATTGGGGTCTTGGCAGAGTGTCAGAAACAACTTTGAACATGTAGAGGTAGAGGAACATAACAAATTTACATGCTGTGAACAGCCAAAGTGTTAAAATTGAAATTCTAGGATAACAATCAAAAAGCTTAACTCATTTCTACACCCAGATGCTTTAGGAAAAATTGAAAAAAAATAAAAGAGACAAAGGAGATTCTTGGTGGTGTAGTGCTGTTCTGCTTTCTCTCCACTGTGCATTGTCTTTGAACTATTTTACAAGATTGTAATCATAGAAAATGGATAATAATGCAAATTATTCTTCCTAATAAAAATATAAGTGAATTTCATCCAGTTAAATGCAATTGATTATTGGATAGAGAATATTTTGTATCTATTGAAAATTTGTTTCACCTTTCATGACTACCTATTTGTGTT